>NC_133848.1:6421087-6657412 GCF_047830755.1 Zonotrichia albicollis | reverse complement strand
TAGGGAATCACAGAATGGCTTTGAAAAAGCCCCAACAATACCCTAAAAAGTCCCAGAGAAGTCCCTTCCAAAATCCCCTAAATACCTTTAAAAGTCCTGGGAAAAAAACTCAAAAAGACGTGCTCAGTCTCCAAACTCTACCTGTTGCTCTCTAGCCGCAGTGGGTCTGTTGTTCTCTGAGGGTTCTGTCATTGTCCTGGTGTGTGAGGGTTGCTCTCTGGTCTCGCTGTTAGGGTTGCTGTGTTGTGCTGCTGTTGGGGGAAAAGGCTGTTTTTAGGGGAGCTGGTTAGGCTGAGGTTAGGGCTGGGGTGAGGGGGTGGTACAGCTGTATCCTGTGCCCCTGATCTCCACTGGACTGTCCAGCCCTCAAGGCCTCTCCCTTTACCCCTCAACCGGTCCCTCTGCCCCGCAGCCCTCAGCTCCTGTGTACCTTGAAATTGGGTTTCCTATTATTTTGAAACTAGGTTGTTCTGGTATTTTGAAATGCAGTTTTTTATAGGCTGGTTTGTTCGATATTTTTGTAGGCCAAGTTTTTAGTTTTTTTTTTTGGCTGGGAGTTTGGTATTTTTGTAGGCTGGGCTTTTAACATTGTTGTAAACTGTGGGTTTGTTATTTGAAAACCTGTTATTGGCAGGGGTTTGGTGCACCAAAGTTCAGTGTCCTGGTTTCATTCAGCTTCTTCCACTACAACTAACATAGCAGGGGATCTATTAAATTGCAGGATATACTATATGACGCTTCCTGAAATAGATACAAATTCCAGCTGCAGCAAAGCCCACCACCACATTTATTATAAAACCCAGCCTATAACCTAAAAAAACAAAAAAAAATCTCCAATATAATTTACTGTTTTTATATTTACATTCTATAGTTATATATCTTTGTTTATATATATAATAGACTATAATTTATATGTTATGTTACAATAATATACAATATATTATAGTTTTATGTATTTATCTATTTGATTTCTATATTTCTGTTTACCACTATAATTTTATATTTATTTTAAATGTATATTTATTTTTATTTTCATCATATTAGACCATATTAGACATATTAGACCATATAAATTCATTAACCCGACACATCAGAGCCATAAAAATACTGTACCTTTGTCAGCACCGGTACGCAGCACACGCTCATCCCATCGCAGCACATCAAAACAAAACCTATTTCTATTACTAACAGAACAAACATCCCACACCATTGAACCCTAATAAAAACTCAAATAAACCTAACCGTAAATAACTTTTCTACTGCTGCTTTTTAAAACTAAAGCTAGAAAGGAAAACAAAGTTAGAAAGAGAGAGAGAAAATGTATCTTAAACACCCCACAGAACCCTAAAAAGAGCCTCCGAATACACTCAAAATGCCCTACTTTTAAAAAGCCCCTAAAACACCCGTAAAAATCCCCCAAGAACCTTTAAAAAATCCTTAAATAATCCTAAAAGAGCTTTAAAATTAACCCTAATTGTTAAAATTACCGATTAAAACTAACCCTAATCCAAGATGGCGGCGCCCGTGCCGACACGTGGTTTCCGGCAAAATGGCGGCGCCCATACCGACACGTGGTTCCGGCAAGATGGCGGCGCCCATAACGACACGTGGATTCCGGCAAGATGGCGGCGCCCATAAAGACACGTGGTTTCCGGCAAGATGGCGGCGCCCATGCCGACACGTGGATTCCGGTAAGATGGCGGCGCCCATGCCGACACGTGGTTTCCGGGAAGATGGCGGCCCCCATGACCGGACTTTTTTCTCGATTTTTGCCGGGATTTTTGCGCTCTCCGCGGGTCCCCGGGGGTCGGAATGATATTCCGGATCGCGTGAGGCCGGCGGCGTCGCGGGGAGGGGCATCTAAGGCGTCGGGGTAGCCTCTGGGCTCGGATAGATGGCGGCGCTAATGAAGACACGGAGTTTCCGGCAAGATGGAGGCGCCCATACCGACACGTGGATTCCGGCAAGATGGCGGCGCCCGTGCCGACACGTGGATTCCGGCAAGATGGCGGCGCCCATGCCGACACGTGGTTTCCGGCAAGATGGCGGCCCCCATGACCGGATCTTTTTTCTCGATTTTTGCCGGGATTTTTGCGCTTTCCGCGGGTCCCCGGGGGCCGGAATGATATTCCGGATCGCGTGAGGCCGGCGGCGTCGCGGGGAGGGGCATCTAAGGCGTCGGGGAAGCCTCTGGGCTCGGATAGATGGCGGCGCTGATGAAGACACGTAGTTTCCGGCAAGATGGCGGCGCCCATGCCGACACGTGGATTCGGTCAAGATGGCGGCGCCCATACCGACACGTGGATTCCGGGAAGATGGCGGCGCCCATGCCGACACGTGGATTCCGGCAAGATGGCGGCGCCCATAAAGACACGTGGTTTCCGGGAAGATGGCGGCGCCCATGCCGACACGTGGATTCCGGCAAGATGGCGGCGCCCATAACGACACGTGGATTCCGGCAAGATGGCGGCGCCCATAAAGACACGTGGTTTCCGGGAAGATGGCGGCGCCCATAAAGACACGTGGTTTCCGGGAAGATGGCGGCGCCCATGCCGACACGTGGTTTCCGGGAAGATGGCGGCCCCCATGACCGGATCTTTTTTCTCGATTTTTGCCGGGATTTTTGCGCTTTCCGCGGGTCCCCGGGGGCCGGAATGATATTCCGGTTCGCGTGAGGCCGGCGGCGTCGCGGGGAGGGGCATCTAAGGCGTCGGGGTAGACTCTGGGCTCGGACAGATGGCGGCGCTGATGAAGACACGTGGTTTCCGGCAAGATGGAGGCGCCCATGCCGACACGTGGATTCCGGCAAGATGGCGGCGCCCGTGCCGACACATGGATTCGGTCAAGATGGCGGCGCCCATACCGACACGTGGATTCCGGCAAGATGGCGGCGCCCATGCCGACACGTGGTTTCCGGGAAGATGGCGGCCCCCATGACCGGATCTTTTTTCTCGATTTTTGCCGGGATTTTTGCGCTCTCCGCGGGTCCCCGGGGGCCGGAATGAAATTCCGGTTCGCGTGAGGCCGGCGGCGTCGCGGGGAGGGGCATCTAAGGCGTCGGGGCGGCCTCTGGCCGCCGCGGCCTGGCGACGAAGGGTCGGTGCCCGGGGGCGGGGGCACGGCGACGGGGGGCGGGGGCACGGCGACGGGGGGCGGTGCCGGGGGCGGTGCCCGGGGGCGGGGGCTCGGGTAGGGTTGGGGCGGCGCCCAGGGGCCGCGGCGCTTAGGGGAGGGGTGGTGTCGGGGGTGGCCGACGGGGGGCGGTGCCTGGGGGCGGCTAGGGCTAGGTCGGCGCGGGCTTGGCTACGGGCAGTGCTGCGGTTTGGGGGGTGGGACCTAGGGGCGGGGCTTGGTGACGGGGTGGGTGCCTGGGTATAGGGGTGGTGTCTAGTGCTAGGCGAGACTGATTAGGCTTGATTGGTGTCCGCTGGGGGTCCTGATTAGGAGAGGGTGGGGGTCCTATCTAGTGTATATAGTAAAAAGAATAAAAACTATATGTCCGGTGCAGCAGTAGAAAATTTCAGGCTCCCGGGGAGTAAAGGGTTTGTTTTGTATTTTTCAATTTTTTATTTTTTTCCTTTTGTCCCAGGGAGCCTGAAAGTTTCTACTGCTGCTCTTTTAAACTAAAGCTAGAAAGGAAAACAAAGTTAGAAAGAGAGAGAGAAAATGTATCTTAAACACCCCACAGAACCCTAAAAACAGCCTCCAAATAGACTCAAAATGCCCTACTTTTAAAAAGCCCCTAAAACACCCGTAAAAATCCCCCAAGAACCTTTAAAAAAATCCTTAAATAATCCTAAAAGAGCTTTTAAATTAACCCTAAATGTTAAAATTACCGATAAAAACTAACCCTAATCCAAGATGGCGGCGCCCATGCTGACACGTGGTTTCTGGCAAGATGGCGGCGCCTGTGCCGACACGTGAATTCCGGCAAGATGGCAGCGCCCATGCAGACACGTAGTTTCCGGCAAGATGGCGGCGCCCATGCAGACACGTGGATTCCGCCAAGATGGCGGCGCCCATGCCGACACGTGGTTTTTGGTAGGATGGCGGCGCCAGTGCCGACACGTGAATTCCGGCAAGATGGCAGCTCCCATGCAGACACGTGGTTTCCGGCAAGATGGCGGCGCCCATGTCGACACGTGGTTTCCGGCAAGATGGCGGCGTCCATGCCGACACGTGGATTCCGGCAACATGGCACCTTTTACGACAGTCGCGCTTTACGGCCCCTTTTACGACAGTCGCGCTTTACGGCCGATTTTACGACAGTCGCGCTTTACGGCACCTTTTACGACAGTCGCGCTTTACGGCCGATTTTACGACAGTCGCGCTTTACGGCCGATTTTACGACAGTCGCGCTTTACGGCACCTTTTACGACAGTCGCGCTTTACGGCCGATTTTACGACAGTCGCGCTTTACGGCACCTTTTACGACAGTCGCGCTTTACGGCTGATTTTACGACAGTCGCGCTTTACGGCACCTTTTACGACAGTCGCGCTTTACGGCCGATTTTATGACAGTCGCGCTTTACGGCACCTTTTACGACAGTCGCGCTTTACGGCACCTTTTACGACAGTCGCGCTTTACGGCCGATTTTACGACAGTCGCGCTTTACGGCCGATTTTACGACAGTCGCGCTTTACGGCACCTTTTACGACAGTCGCGCTTTACGGCCGATTTTACGACAGTCGCGCTTTTCGGCAGTTTTACGACAGTCGCGCTTTACGGCACCTTTTACGACAGTCGCGCTTTACGGCACCTTTTACGACAGTCGCGCTTTACGGCCGATTTTACGACAGTCGCGCTTTACGGCACTTTTACGACAGTCGCGCTTTACGGCCGATTTTACGACAGTCGCGCTTTACGGCAGTTTTACGACAGTCGCGCTTTACGGCACCTTTTACGACAGTCGCGCCTTACGGCCGATTTTACGACAGTCGCGCTTTACGGCCGGTTTTACGACAGTCGCGCTTTACGGCACCTTTTACGACTGTCGGGCTTTACGGCCGATTTTACGACAGTCGCGCTTTACGGCACCTTTTACGACAGTCGCGCTTTACGGCAGTTATACGACAGTCGCGCTTTACGGCACCTTTTACGACAGTCGCGCTTTACGGCCGATTTTACGACAGTCGCGCTTTACGGCACCTTTTACGACAGTCGCGCTTTACGGCAGTTTTACGACAGTCGCGCTTTACGGCCGATTTTACGACAGTCGCGCTTTACGGCACCTTTTACGACAGTCGCGCTTTACGGCCGATTTTACGACAGTCGCGCTTTACGCCGATTTTACGACAGTCGCGCTTTACGGCACCTTTTACGACAGTCGCGCTTTACGGCACCTTTTACGACAGTCGCGCTTTACGGCCGATTTTACGACAGTCGCGCTTTACGGCCGATTTTACGACAGTCGCGCTTTACGGCAGTTTTACGACAGTCGCGCTTTACGGCACCTTTTACGACAGTCGCGCTTTACGGCACCTTTTACGACAGTCGCGCTTTACGGCCCCTTTTACGACAGTCGCGCTTTACGGCCCCTTTTACGACAGTCGCGCTTTACGGCACCTTTTACGACAGTCGCGCTTTACGGCACCTTTTACGACAGTCGCGCTTTACGGCCGATTTTACGACAGTCGCGCTTTACGGCACCTTTTACGACAGTCGCGCTTTACGGCCGATTTTACGACAGTCGCGCTTTACGGCAGCTTTTACGACAGTCGCGCTTTACGGCAGCTTTTACGACAGTCGCGCTTTACGGCACCTTTTACGACAGTCGCGCTTTACGGCAGTTTTACGACAGTCGCGCTTTACGGCCGATTTTACGACAGTCGCGCTTTACGGCACCTTTTACGACAGTCGCGCTTTACGGCCGATTTTACGACAGTCGCGCTTTACGGCACTTTTACGACAGTCGCGCTTTACGGCAGTTTTACGACAGTCGCGCTTTACGGCACCTTTTACGACAGTCGCGCTTTACGGCCGATTTTACGACAGTCGCGCTTTACGGCACCTTTTGCGACAGTCGCGCTTCACGGCACCTTTTACGACAGTCGCGCTTTACGGCAGTTTTACGACAGTCGCGCTTTACGGCACCTTTTACGACAGTCGCGCTTTACGGCCGATTTTACGACAGTCGCGCTTTACGGCACCTTTTACGACAGTCGCGCTTTACGGCCGATTTTACGACAGTCGCGCTTTTCGGCAGTTTTACGACAGTCGCGCTTTACGGCACCTTTTACGACAGTCGCGCTTTACGGCACCTTTTACGACAGTCGCGCTTTACGGCCGATTTTACGACAGTCGCGCTTTACGGCACTTTTACGACAGTCGCGCTTTACGGCAGTTTTACGACAGTCGCGCTTTACGGCACCTTTTACGACAGTCGCGCTTTACGGCCGATTTTACGACAGTCGCGCTTTACGGCCGGTTTTACGACAGTCGCGCTTTACGGCCGATTTTACGACAGTCGCGCTTTACGGCCGATTTTACGACAGTCGCGCTTTACGGCCGATTTTACGACAGTCGGGCTTTTCGGCCGATTTTACGACAGTCGCGCTTTACGGCAGTTTTACGACAGTCGCGCTTTACGGCACCTTTTACGACAGTCGCGCTTTACGGCACCTTTTACGACAGTCGCGCTTTACGGCCGATTTTACGACATTCGCGCTTTACGGCCGATTTTACGACAGTCGCGCTTTACGGCACCTTTTACGACAGTCGCGCTTTACGGCCGATTTTACGACAGTCGCGCTTTACGGCAGTTTTACGACAGTCGCGCTTTACGGCACCTTTTACGACAGTCGCGCTTTACGGCACCTTTTACGACAGTCGCGCTTTACGGCCGATTTCACGACAGTCGCGCTTTACGGCACCTTTTACGACAGTCGCGCTTTACGGCACCTTTTACGACAGTCGCGCTTTACGGCACCTTTTACGACAGTCGCGCTTTACGGCCGATTTTACGACAGTCGCGCTTTACGGCACCTTTTACGACAGTCGCGCTTTACGGCCGATTTTACGACAGTCGCGCTTTACGGCCGATTTTACGACAGTCGCGCTTTACGGCTGATTTTACGACAGTCGCGCTTTACGGCACCTTTTACGACAGTCGCGCTTTACGGCCGATTTTATGACAGTCGCGCTTTACGGCACCTTTTACGACAGTCGCGCTTTACGGCACCTTTTACGACAGTCGCGCTTTACGGCACCTTTTACGACAGTCGCGCTTTACGGCCGATTTTACGACAGTCGCGCTTTACGGCACCTTTTACGACAGTCGCGCTTTACGGCAGTTTTACGACAGTCGCGCTTTACGGCACCTTTTACGACAGTCGCGCTTTACGGCAGTTTTACGACAGTCGCGCTTTACGGCCGATTTTACGACAGTCGCGCTTTACGGCACCTTTTACGACAGTCGCGCTTTACGGCCGATTTTACGACAGTCGCGCTTTACGGCACCTTTTACGACAGTCGCGCTTTACGGCACCTTTTACGACAGTCGCGCTTTACGGCACCTTTTACGACAGTCGCGCTTTACGGCCCCTTTTACGACAGTCGCGCTTTACGGCACCTTTTACGACAGTCGCGCTTTACGGCACCTTTTACGACAGTCGCGCTTTACGGCCGATTTTACGACAGTCGCGCTTTACGGCCGATTTTACGACAGTCGCGCTTTACGGAACCTTTTACGACAGTCGCGCTTTACGGCAGCTTTTACGACAGTCGCGCTTTACGGCACCTTTTACGACAGTCGCGCTTTACGGCAGTTTTACGACAGTCGCGCTTTACGGCCGATTTTACGACAGTCGCGCTTTACGGCACCTTTTACGACAGTCGCGCTTTACGGCCGATTTTACGACAGTCGCGCTTTACGGCACCTTTTACGACAGTCGCGCTTTACGGCACCTTTTACGACAGTCGCGCTTTACGGCACCTTTTACGACAGTCGCGCTTTACGGCCGATTTTACGACAGTCGCGCTTTACGGCACCTTTTACGACAGTCGCGCTTTACGGCACCTTTTACGACAGTCGCGCTTTACGGCCGATTTTACGACAGTCGCGCTTTACGGCCGATTTTACGACAGTCGCGCTTTACGGCCGATTTTACGACAGTCGCGCTTTACGGAACCTTTTACGACAGTCGCGCTTTACGGCAGCTTTTACGACAGTCGCGCTTTACGGCACCTTTTACGACAGTCGCGCTTTACGGCAGTTTTACGACAGTCGCGCTTTACGGCCGATTTTACGACAGTCGCGCTTTACGGCACCTTTTACGACAGTCGCGCTTTACGGCCGATTTTACGACAGTCGCGCTTTACGGCACTTTTACGACAGTCGCGCTTTACGGCAGTTTTACGACAGTCGCGCTTCACGGCACCTTTTACGACAGTCGCGCTTTACGGCCGATTTTACGACAGTCGCGCTTTACGGCACCTTTTACGACAGTCGCGCTTTACGGCCGATTTTACGACAGTCGCGCTTTTCGGCAGTTTTACGACAGTCGCGCTTTACGGCACCTTTTACGACAGTCGCGCTTTACGGCACCTTTTACGACAGTCGCGCTTTACGGCCGATTTTACGACAGTCGCGCTTTACGGCACTTTTACGACAGTCGCGCTTTACGGCAGTTTTACGACAGTCGCGCTTTACGGCACCTTTTACGACAGTCGCGCTTTACGGCCGATTTTACGACAGTCGCGCTTTACGGCCGGTTTTACGACAGTCGCGCTTTACGGCCGATTTTACGACAGTCGCGCTTTACGGCCGATTTTACGACAGTCGGGCTTTACGGCCGCTTTTACGACAGTCGCGCTTTACGGCAGTTTTACGACAGTCGCGCTTTACGGCACCTTTTACGACAGTCGCGCTTTACGGCACCTTTTACGACAGTCGCGCTTTACGGCCGATTTTACGACATTCGCGCTTTACGGCACCTTTTACGACAGTCGCGCTTTACGGCACCTTTTACGACAGTCGCGCTTTACGGCCGATTTTACGACAGTCGCGCTTTACGGCAGTTTTACGACAGTCGCGCTTTACGGCACCTTTTACGACAGTCGCGCTTTACGGCACCTTTTACGACAGTCGCGCTTTACGGCCGATTTCACGACAGTCGCGCTTTACGGCACCTTTTACGACAGTCGCGCTTTACGGCCGATTTTACGACAGTCGCGCTTTACGGCCGATTTTACGACAGTCGCGCTTTACGGCACCTTTTACGACAGTCGCGCTTTACGGCCGATTTTACGACAGTCGCGCTTTACGGCCGATTTTACGACAGTCGCGCTTTACGGCACCTTTTACGACAGTCGCGCTTTACGGCCGATTTTACGACAGTCGCGCTTTACGGCACCTTTTACGACAGTCGCGCTTTACGGCTGATTTTACGACAGTCGCGCTTTACGGCACCTTTTACGACAGTCGCGCTTTACGGCACCTTTTACGACAGTCGCGCTTTACGGCACCTTTTACGACAGTCGCGCTTTACGGCCGATTTTACGACAGTCGCGCTTTACGGCACCTTTTACGACAGTCGCGCTTTACGGCACCTTTTACGACAGTCGCGCTTTACGGCCGATTTTACGACAGTCGCGCTTTACGGCCGATTTTACGACAGTCGCGCTTTACGGCCGATTTTACGACAGTCGCGCTTTACGGAACCTTTTACGACAGTCGCGCTTTACGGCAGCTTTTACGACAGTCGCGCTTTACGGCACCTTTTACGACAGTCGCGCTTTACGGCAGTTTTACGACAGTCGCGCTTTACGGCCGATTTTACGACAGTCGCGCTTTACGGCACCTTTTACGACAGTCGCGCTTTACGGCCGATTTTACGACAGTCGCGCTTTACGGCACCTTTTACGACAGTCGCGCTTTACGGCCGATTTTACGACAGTCGCGCTTTACGGCACCTTTTACGACAGTCGCGCTTTACGGCACCTTTTACGACAGTCGCGCTTTACGGCCGATTTTACGACAGTCGCGCTTTACGGCACCTTTTACGACAGTCGCGCTTTACGGCCGATTTTACGACAGTCGCGCTTTACGGCACCTTTTACGACAGTCGCGCTTTACGGCTGATTTTACGACAGTCGCGCTTTACGGCACCTTTTACGACAGTCGCGCTTTACGGCCGATTTTATGACAGTCGCGCTTTACGGCACCTTTTACGACAGTCGCGCTTTACGGCACCTTTTACGACAGTCGCGCTTTACGGCCGATTTTACGACAGTCGCGCTTTACGGCACCTTTTACGACAGTCGCGCTTTACGGCACCTTTTACGACAGTCGCGCTTTACGGCCGATTTTACGACAGTCGCGCTTTACGGCCGATTTTACGACAGTCGCGCTTTACGGCAGTTTTGCGACAGTCGCGCTTTACGGCACCTTTTACGACAGTCGCGCTTTACGGCCGCTTTTACGACAGTCGCGCTTTACGGCAGTTTTACGACAGTCGCGCTTTACGGCACCTTTTACGACAGTCACGCTTTACGGCACCTTTTACGACAGTCGCGCTTTACGGCCGATTTTACGACAGTCGCGCTTTACGGCACCTTTTACGACAGTCGCGCTTTACGGCACCTTTTACGACAGTCGCGCTTTACGGCCGATTTTACGACAGTCGCGCTTTACGGCACCTTTTACGACAGTCGCGCTTTACGGCCGATTTTACGACAGTCGCGCTTTACGGCACCTTTTACGACAGTCGCGCTTTATGGCAGTTTTACGACAGTCGCGCTTTACGGCCGATTTTACGACAGTCGCGCTTTACGGCAGTTTTACGACAGTCGCGCTTTACGGCACCTTTTACGACAGTCGCGCTTTACGGCCGATTTTACGACAGTCGCGCTTTACGGCCGATTTTACGACAGTCGCGCTTTACGGCCGATTTTACGACAGTCGCGCTTTACGGCACCTTTTACGACAGTCGCGCTTTACGGCACCTTTTACGACAGTCGCGCTTTACGGCAGCTTTTACGACAGTCGCGCTTTACGGCACCTTTTACGACAGTCGCGCTTTACGGCACCTTTTACGACAGTCGCGCTTTACGGCCGATTTTACGACAGTCGCGCTTTACGGCCGATTTTACGACAGTCGCGCTTTACGGCAGTTTTACGACAGTCGCGCTTTACGGCACCTTTTACGACAGTCGCGCTTTACGGCACCTTTTACGACAGTCGCGCTTTACGGCCGATTTTACGACAGTCGCGCTTTACGGCACCTTTTACGACAGTCGCGCTTTACGGCCGATTTTACGACAGTCGCGCTTTACGGCACCTTTTACGACAGTCGCGCTTTACGGCACCTTTTACGACAGTCGCGCTTTACGGCAGTTTTACGACAGTCGCGCTTTACGGCACCTTTTACGACAGTCGCGCTTTACGGCACCTGTTACGACAGTCGCGCTTTACGGCCGATTTTACGACAGTCGAGCTTTACGGCCGATTTTACGACAGTCGCGCTTTACGGCACCTTTTACGACAGTCGCGCTTTACGGCCGATTTTACGACAGTCGCGCTTTACGGCCGATTTTACGACAGTCGCGCTTTACGGCACCTTTTACGACAGTCGCGCTTTACGGCAGTTTTACGACAGTCGCGCTTTACGGCACCTTTTACGACAGTCGCGCTTTACGGCCGATTTTACGACAGTCGCGCTTTACGGCCGATTTTACGACAGTCGCGCTTTACGGCACCTTTTACGACAGTCGCGCTTTACGGCCGATTTTACGACAGTCGCGCTTTACGGCACCTTTTACGACAGTCGCGCTTTACGGCCGATTTTACGACAGTCGCGCTTTACGGCCGATTTTACGACAGTCGCGCTTTACGGCCGATTTTACGACAGTCGCGCTTTACGGCAGCTTTTACGACAGTCGCGCTTTACGGCACCTTTTACGACAGTCGCGCTTTACGGCCGATTTTACGACAGTCGCGCTTTACGGCACCTTTTACGACAGTCGCGCTTTACGGCACCTTTTACGACAGTCGCGCTTTACGGCCGATTTTACGACAGTCGCGCTTTACGGCACTTTTACGACAGTCGCGCTTTACGGCACCTTTTACGACAGTCGCGCTTTACGGCACCTTTTACGACAGTCGCGCTTTACGGCCGATTTTACGACAGTCGCGCTTTACGGCACCTTTTACGACAGTCGCGCTTTACGGCAGTTTTACGACAGTCGCGCTTTACGGCACCTTTTACGACAGTCGCGCTTTACGGCACCTGTTACGACAGTCGCGCTTTACGGCCGATTTTACGACAGTCGCGCTTTACGGCAGTTTTACGACAGTCGCGCTTTACGGCACCTTTTACGACAGTCGCGCTTTACGGCACCTTTTACGACAGTCGCGCTTTACGGCCGATTTTACGACAGTCGCGCTTTACGGCCGATTTTTCGACAGTCGCGCTTTACGGCCGATTTTACGACAGTCGCGCTTTACGGCACCTTTTACGACAGTCGCGCTTTACGGCACCTTTTACGACAGTCGCGCTTTACGGCCGATTTTACGACAGTCGCGCTTTACGGCACCTTTTACGACAGTCGCGCTTTACGGCCGATTTTACGACAGTCGCGCTTTACGGCCGATTTTACGACAGTCGCGCTTTACGGCCGATTTTACGACAGTCGCGCTTTACGGCAGTTTTACGACAGTCGCGCTTTACGGCACCTTTTACGACAGTCGCGCTTTACGGCCGATTTTACGACAGTCGCGCTTTACGGCACCTTTTACGACAGTCGCGCTTTACGGCCGATTTTACGACAGTCGCGCTTTACGGCACCTTTTACGACAGTCGCGCTTTACGGCAGTTTTACGACAGTCGCGCTTTACGGCACCTTTTACGACAGTCGCGCTTTACGGCACCTGTTACGACAGTCGCGCTTTACGGCCGATTTTACGACAGTCGCGCTTTACGGCAGTTTTACGACAGTCGCGCTTTACGGCCGCTTTTACGACAGTCGCGCTTTACGGCCGATTTTACGACAGTCGCGCTTTACGGCACCTTTTACGACAGTCGCGCTTTACGGCCGATTTTACGACAGTCGCGCTTTACGGCAGCTTTTACGACAGTCGCGCTTTACGGCCGATTTTACGACAGTCGCGCTTTACGGCAGCTTTTACGACAGTCGCGCTTTACGGCAGCTTTTACGACAGTCGCGCTTTACGGCACCTTTTACGACAGTCGCGCTTTACGGCACCTTTTACGACAGTCGCGCTTTACGGCCGATTTTACGACAGTCGCGCTTTACTGCCGATTTTACGACAGTCGCGCTTTACGGCAGTTTTACGACAGTCGCGCTTTACGGCCGATTTTACGACAGTCGCGCTTTACGGCCGATTTTACGACAGTCGCGCTTTACGGCACCTTTTACGACAGTCGCGCTTTACGGCCGATTTTACGACAGTCGCGCTTTACTGCCGATTTTACGACAGTCGCGCTTTACGGCAGTTTTACGACAGTCGCGCTTTACGGCCGATTTTACGACAGTCGCGCTTTACGGCCGATTTTACGACAGTCGCGCTTTACGGCACCTTTTACGACAGTCGCGCTTTACGGCAGCTTTTACGACAGTCGCGCTTTACGGCACCTTTTACGACAGTCGCGCTTTACGGCACTTTTACGACAGTCGCGCTTTACGGCCGATTTTACGACAGTCGCGCTTTACGGCACCTTTTACGACAGTCGCGCTTTACGGCCGATTTTACGACAGTCGCGCTTTACGGCCGATTTTACGACAGTCGCGCTTTACGGCACCTTTTACGACAGTCGCGCTTTACGGCACCTTTTACGACAGTCGCGCTTTACGGCCGATTTTACGACAGTCGCGCTTTACGGCACCTTTTACGACAGTCGCGCTTTACGGCCGATTTTACGACAGTCGCGCTTTACGGCCGATTTTACGACAGTCGCGCTTTACGGCACCTTTTACGACAGTCGCGCTTTACGGCACCTTTTACGACAGTCGCGCTTTACGGCCGATTTTACGACAGTCGCGCTTTACGGCCGATTTTACGACAGTCGCGCTTTACGGCCGATTTTACGACAGTCGCGCTTTACGGCACCTTTTACGACAGTCGCGCTTTACGGCAGTTTTACGACAGTCGCGCTTTACGGCACCTTTTACGACAGTCGCGCTTTACGGCCGATTTTACGACAGTCGCGCTTTACGGCCGATTTTACGACAGTCGCGCTTTACGGCACCTTTTACGACAGTCGCGCTTTACGGCAGTTTTACGACAGTCGCGCTTTACGGCACCTTTTACGACAGTCGCGCTTTACGGCCGATTTTACGACAGTCGCGCTTTACGGCACCTTTTACGACAGTCGCGCTTTACGGCACCTTTTACGACAGTCGCGCTTTACGGCCGATTTTACGACAGTCGCGCTTTACGGCCGATTTTACGACAGTCGCGCTTTACGGCCGATTTTACGACAGTCGCGCTTTACGGCACCTTTTACGACAGTCGCGCTTTACGGCACCTTTTACGACAGTCGCGCTTTACGGCCGATTTTACGACAGTCGCGCTTTACGGCACCTTTTACGACAGTCGCGCTTTACGGCCGATTTTACGACAGTCGCGCTTTACGGCAGTTTTACGACAGTCGCGCTTTACGGCACCTTTTACGACAGTCGCGCTTTACGGCACCTTTTACGACAGTCGCGCTTTACGGCCGATTTTACGACAGTCGCGCTTTACGGCACTTTTACGACAGTCGCGCTTTACGGCACCTTTTACGACAGTCGCGCTTTACAACACCTTTTACGACAGTCGCGCTTTACAACACCTTTTACGACAGTCGCGCTTTACGGCCGATTTTACGACAGTCGCGCTTTACGGCCGATTTTACGACAGTCGCGCTTTACGGCAGTTTTACGACAGTCGCGCTTTACGGCACCTTTTACGACAGTCGCGCTTTACGGCACCTTTTACGACAGTCGCGCTTTACGGCCGATTTTACGACAGTCGCGCTTTACGGCCCCTTTTACGACAGTCGCGCTTTACGGCCGATTTTACGACAGTCGCGCTTTACGGCCGATTTTACGACAGTCGCGCTTTACGGCCGATTTTACGACAGTCGCGCTTTACGGCCGATTTTACGACAGTCGCGCTTTACGGCACCTTTTACGACAGTCGCGCTTTACGGCCGATTTTACGACAGTCGCGCTTTACGGCACCTTTTACGACAGTCGCGCTTTACGGCCGATTTTACGACAGTCGCGCTTTACGGCACCTTTTACGACAGTCGCGCTTTACGGCCGATTTTACGACAGTCGCGCTTTACGGCAGTTTTACGACAGTCGCGCTTTACGGCACCTTTTACGACAGTCGCGCTTTACGGCAGTTTTACGACAGTCGCGCTTTACGGCACCTTTTACGACAGTCGCGCTTTACGGCCGATTTTACGACAGTCGCGCTTTACGGCCGATTTTACGACAGTCGCGCTTTACGGCACCTTTTAAGACAGTCGCGCTTTACGGCCGATTTTACGACAGTCGCGCTTTACGGCACCTTTTACGACAGTCGCGCTTTACGGCACCTTTTACGACAGTCGCGCTTTACGGCCGATTTTACGACAGTCGCGCTTTACGGCCGATTTTACGACAGTCGCGCTGTACGGCACTTTTACGACAGTCGCGCTTCACGGCACCTTTTACGACAGTCGCGCTTTACGGCACCTTTTACGACAGTCGCGCTTTACGGCCGATTTTACGACAGTCGCGCTTTACGGCCCCTTTTACGACAGTCGCGCTTTACGGCCGATTTTACGACAGTCGCGCTTTACGGCCGATTTTACGACAGTCGCGCTTTACGGCACCTTTTACGACAGTCGCGCTTTACGGCCGATTTTACGACAGTCGCGCTTTACGGCAGTTTTACGACAGTCGCGCTTTACGGCACCTTTTACGACAGTCGCGCTTTACGGCAGTTTTACGACAGTCGCGCTTTACGGCCGATTTTACGACAGTCGCGCTTTACGGCACCTTTTACGACAGTCGCGCTTTACGGCCGATTTTACGACAGTCGCGCTTTACGGCCGATTTTACGACAGTCGCGCTTTACGGCACCTTTTACGACAGTCGCGCTTTACGGCCGATTTTACGACAGTCGCGCTTTACGGCCGATTTTACGACAGTCGCGCTTTACGGCACCTTTTACGACAGTCGCGCTTTACGGCCGATTTTACGACAGTCGCGCTTTACGGCCGATTTTACGACAGTCGCGCTTTACGGCACTTTTACGACAGTCGCGCTTTACGGCCGATTTTACGACAGTCGCGCTTTACGGCCGTTTTACGACAGTCGCGCTTTACGGCACCTTTTACGACAGTCGCGCTTTACGGCCGATTTTACGACAGTCGCGCTTTACGGCACCTTTTACGACAGTCGCGCTTTACGGCCGATTTTACGACAGTCGCGCTTTACGGCCGATTTTACGACAGTCGCGCTTTACGGCACCTTTTACGACAGTCGCGCTTTACGGCCGATTTTACGACAGTCGCGCTTTACGGCCGATTTTACGACAGTCGCGCTTTACGGCACCTTTTACGACAGTCGCGCTTTACGGCCGATTTTACGACAGTCGCGCTTTACGGCCGATTTTACGACAGTCGCGCTTTACGGCACCTTTTACGACAGTCGCGCTTTACGGCCGATTTTACGACAGTCGCGCTTTACGGCCGATTTTACGACAGTCGCGCTTTACGGCACCTTTTACGACAGTCGCGCTTTACGGCCGCTTTTACGACAGTCGCGCTTTACGGCCGATTTTACGACAGTCGCGCTTTACGGCACTTTTACGACAGTCGCGCTTTACGGCCGATTTTACGACAGTCGCGCTTTACGGCCGATTTTACGACAGTCGCGCTTTACGGCACCTTTTACGACAGTCGCGCTTTACGGCCGATTTTACGACAGTCGCGCTTTACGGCACCTTTTACGACAGTCGCGCTTTACGGCCGATTTTACGACAGTCGCGCTTTACGGCCGATTTTACGACAGTCGCGCTTTACGGCACCTTTTACGACAGTCGCGCTTTACGGCCGATTTTACGACAGTCGCGCTTTACGGCCGATTTTACGACAGTCGCGCTTTACGGCACTTTTACGACAGTCGCGCTTTACGGCCGATTTTACGACAGTCGCGCTTTACGGCACTTTTACGACAGTCGCGCTTTACGGCCGATTTTACGACAGTCGCGCTTTACGGCACCTTTTACGACAGTCGCGCTTTACGGCCGATTTTACGACAGTCGCGCTTTACGGCACCTTTTACGACAGTCGCGCTTTACGGCCGATTTTACGACAGTCGCGCTTTACGGCCGATTTTACGACAGTCGCGCTTTACGGCAGTTTTACGACAGTCGCGCTTTACGGCCGATTTTACGACAGTCGCGCTTTACGGCCGATTTTACGACAGTCGCGCTTTACGGCACCTTTTACGACAGTCGCGCTTTACGGCACCTTTTACGACAGTCGCGCTTTACGGCCGATTTTACGACAGTCGCGCTTTACGGCCGATTTTACGACAGTCGCGCTTTACGGCCGATTTTACGACAGTCGCGCTTTACGGCCGATTTTACGACAGTCGCGCTTTACGGCACCTTTTACGACAGTCGCGCTTTACGGCACCTTTTACGACAGTCGCGCTTTACGGCACCTTTTACGACAGTCGCGCTTTACGGCCGATTTTACGACAGTCGCGCTTTACGGCCGATTTTACGACAGTCGCGCTTTACGGCACCTTTTACGACAGTCGCGCTTTACGGCCGATTTTACGACAGTCGCGCTTTACGGCCGATTTTACGACAGTCGCGCTTTACGGCAGTTTTACGACAGTCGCGCTTTACGGCACCTTTTACGACAGTCGCGCTTTACGGCCGATTTTACGACAGTCGCGCTTTACGGCCGATTTTACGACAGTCGCGCTTTACGGCACCTTTTACGACAGTCGCGCTTTACGGCCGATTTTACGACAGTCGCGCTTTACGGCCGATTTTACGACAGTCGCGCTTTACGGCCCCTTTTACGACAGTCGCGCTTTACGGCCGATTTTACGACAGTCGCGCTTTACGGCCGATTTTACGACAGTCGCGCTTTACGGCACCTTTTACGACAGTCGCGCTTTACGGCCGATTTTACGACAGTCGCGCTTTACGGCAGTTTTACGACAGTCGCGCTTTACGGCACCTTTTACGACAGTCGCGCTTTACGGCAGTTTTACGACAGTCGCGCTTTACGGCCGATTTTACGACAGTCGCGCTTTACGGCACCTTTTAAGACAGTCGCGCTTTACGGCCGATTTTACGACAGTCGCGCTTTACGGCACCTTTTACGACAGTCGCGCTTTACGGCACCTTTTACGACAGTCGCGCTTTACGGCCGATTTTACGACAGTCGCGCTTTACGGCCGATTTTACGACAGTCGCGCTGTACGGCACTTTTACGACAGTCGCGCTTCACGGCACCTTTTACGACAGTCGCGCTTTACGGCACCTTTTACGACAGTCGCGCTTTACGGCCGATTTTACGACAGTCGCGCTTTACGGCCCCTTTTACGACAGTCGCGCTTTACGGCACCTTTTACGACAGTCGCGCTTTACGGCACTTTTACGACAGTCGCGCTTTACGGCCGATTTTACGACAGTCGCGCTTTACGGCACCTTTTACGACAGTCGCGCTTTACGGCCGATTTTACGACAGTCGCGCTTTACGGCCGATTTTACGACAGTCGCGCTTTACGGCACCTTTTACGACAGTCGCGCTTTACGGCACCTTTTACGACAGTCGCGCTTTACGGCACCTTTTACGACAGTCGCGCTTTACGGCCGATTTTACGACAGTCGCGCTTTACGGCCCCTTTTACGACAGTCGCGCTTTACGGCACCTTTTACGACAGTCGCGCTTTACGGCCGATTTTACGACAGTCGCGCTTTACGGCCCCTTTTACGACAGTCGCGCTTTACGGCACCTTTTACGACAGTCGCGCTTTACGGCCGATTTTACGACAGTCGCGCTTTACGGCACCTTTTACGACAGTCGCGCTTTACGGCACCTTTTACGACAGTCGCGCTTTACGGCCGATTTTACGACAGTCGCGCTTTACTGCCGATTTTACGACAGTCGCGCTTTACGGCACCTTTTACGACAGTCGCGCTTTACGGCAGCTTTTACGACAGTCGCGCTTTACGGCACCTTTTACGACAGTCGCGCTTTACGGCACCTTTTACGACAGTCGCGCTTTACGGCCGATTTTACGACAGTCGCGCTTTACGGCCCCTTTTACGACAGTCGCGCTTTACGGCACCTTTTACGACAGTCGCGCTTTACGGCCGATTTTACGACAGTCGCGCTTTACGGCCCCTTTTACGACAGTCGCGCTTTACGGCCGATTTTACGACAGTCGCGCTTTACGGCACCTTTTACGACAGTCGCGCTTTACGGCACCTTTTACGACAGTCGCGCTTTACGGCACCTTTTACGACAGTCGCGCTTTACGGCACCTTTTACGACAGTCGCGCTTTACGGCACCTTTTACGACAGTCGCGCTTTACGGCCGATTTTACGACAGTCGCGCTTCACGGCACCTTTTACGACAGTCGCGCTTTACGGCCGATTTTACGACAGTCGCGCTTTACGGCACTTTTACGACAGTCGCGCTTTACGGCCGATTTTACGACAGTCGCGCTTTACGGCACCTTTTACGACAGTCGCGCTTTACGGCCGATTTTACGACAGTCGGGCTTTACGGCCGATTTTACGACAGTCGCGCTTTACGGCAGTTTTACGACAGTCGCGCTTTACGGCACCTTTTACGACAGTCGCGCTTTACGGCACCTTTTACGACAGTCGCGCTTTACGGCCGATTTTACGACAGTCGCGCTTTACGGCACCTTTTACGACAGTCGCGCTTTACGGCCGATTTTACGACAGTCGCGCTTTACGGCCGATTTTACGACAGTCGCGCTTTACGGCAGTTTTACGACAGTCGCGCTTTACGGCACCTTTTACGACAGTCGCGCTTTACGGCCGATTTTACGACAGTCGCGCTTTACGGCAGTTTTACGACAGTCGCGCTTTACGGCACCTTTTACGACAGTCGCGCTTTACGGCACCTTTTACGGCAGTCGCGCTTTACGGCAGTTTTACGACAGTCGCGCTTTACGGCACCTTTTACGACAGTCGCGCTTTACGGCACCTTTTACGACAGTCGCGCTTTACGGCCGATTTTACGACAGTCGCGCTTTACGGCACCTTTTACGACAGTCGCGCTTTACGGCCGATTTTACGACAGTCGCGCTTTACGGCCGATTTTACGACAGTCGCGCTTTACGGCAGTTTTACGACAGTCGCGCTTTACGGCACCTTTTACGACAGTCGCGCTTTACGGCCGATTTTACGACAGTCGCGCTTTACGGCACCTTTTACGACAGTCGCGCTTTACGGCCGATTTTACGACAGTCGCGCTTTACGGCCGATTTTACGACAGTCGCGCTTTACGGCACCTTTTACGACAGTCGCGCTTTACGGCACCTTTTACGACAGTCGCGCTTTACGGCCGATTTTACGACAGTCGCGCTTTACGGCCGATTTTACGACAGTCGCGCTTTACGGCAGTTTTACGACAGTCGCGCTTTACGGCACCTTTTACGACAGTCGCGCTTTACGGCCGATTTTACGACAGTCGCGCTTTACGGCCCCTTTTACGACAGTCGCGCTTTACGGCACCTTTTACGACAGTCGCGCTTTACGGCCGATTTTACGACAGTCGCGCTTTACGGCCGATTTTACGACAGTCGCGCTTTACGGCACCTTTTACGACAGTCGCGCTTTACGGCACCTTTTACGACAGTCGCGCTTTACGGCCGATTTTACGACAGTCGCGCTTTACGGCACCTTTTACGACAGTCGCGCTTTACGGCCGATTTTACGACAGTCGCGCTTTACGGCCGATTTTACGACAGTCGCGCTTTACGGCACCTTTTACGACAGTCGCGCTTTACGGCAGTTTTACGACAGTCGCGCTTTACGGCACCTTTTACGACAGTCGCGCTTTACAACACCTTTTACGACAGTCGCGCTTTACGGCCGATTTTACGACAGTCGCGCTTTACGGCCGATTTTACGACAGTCGCGCTTTACGGCAGTTTTACGACAGTCGCGCTTTACGGCACCTTTTACGACAGTCGCGCTTTACGGCACCTTTTACGACAGTCGCGCTTTACGGCAGTTTTACGACAGTCGCGCTTTACGGCACCTTTTACGACAGTCGCGCTTTACGGCACCTTTTACGACAGTCGCGCTTTACGGCCGATTTTACGACAGTCGCGCTTTACGGCCGATTTTACGACAGTCGCGCTTTACGGCACCTTTTACGACAGTCGCGCTTTACGGCCGATTTTACGACAGTCGCGCTTTACGGCCGATTTTACGACAGTCGCGCTTTACGGCACCTTTTACGACAGTCGCGCTTTACGGCCGATTTTACGACAGTCGCGCTTTACGGCCGATTTTACGACAGTCGCGCTTTACGGCACTTTTACGACAGTCGCGCTTCACGGCACCTTTTACGACAGTCGCGCTTTACGGCACCTTTTACGACAGTCGCGCTTTACGGCACCTTTTACGACAGTCGCGCTTTACGGCCGATTTTACGACAGTCGCGCTTTACGGCCGATTTTACGACAGTCGCGCTTTACGGCAGTTTTACGACAGTCGCGCTTTACGGCACCTTTTACGACAGTCGCGCTTTACGGCACCTTTTACGACAGTCGCGCTTTACGGCCGATTTTACGACAGTCGCGCTTTACGGCCCCTTTTACGACAGTCGCGCTTTACGGCCCCTTTTACGACAGTCGCGCTTTACGGCCGATTTTACGACAGTCGCGCTTTACGGCACCTTTTACGACAGTCGCGCTTTACGGCCGATTTTACGACAGTCGCGCTTTACGGCCGATTTTACGACAGTCGCGCTTTACGGCACTTTTACGACAGTCGCGCTTTACGGCCGATTTTACGACAGTCGCGCTTTACGGCAGTTTTACGACAGTCGCGCTTTACGGCACCTTTTACGACAGTCGCGCTTTACGGCCGATTTTACGACAGTCGCGCTTTACGGCAGTTTTACGACAGTCGCGCTTTACGGCACCTTTTACGACAGTCGCGCTTTACGGCACCTTTTACGACAGTCGCGCTTTACGGCACCTTTTACGACAGTCGCGCTTTACGGCCGATTTTACGACAGTCGCGCTTTACGGCACTTTTACGACAGTCGCGCTTTACGGCCGATTTTACGACAGTCGCGCTTTACGGCAGTTTTACGACAGTCGCGCTTTACGGCACCTTTTACGACAGTCGCGCTTTACGGCACCTTTTACGACAGTCGCGCTTTACGGCAGTTTTACGACAGTCGCGCTTTACGGCACCTTTTACGACAGTCGCGCTTTACGGCCGATTTTACGACAGTCGCGCTTTACGGCAGTTTTACGACAGTCGCGCTTTACGGCACCTTTTACGACAGTCGCGCTTTACGGCACCTTTTACGACAGTCGCGCTTTACGGCACCTTTTACGACAGTCGCGCTTTACGGCCGATTTTACGACAGTCGCGCTTTACGGCCGATTTTACGACAGTCGCGCTTTACGGCACCTTTTACGACAGTCGCGCTTTACGGCCGATTTTACGACAGTCGCGCTTTACGGCAGTTTTACGACAGTCGCGCTTTACGGCACCTTTTACGACAGTCGCGCTTTACGGCACCTTTTACGACAGTCGCGCTTTACGGCCGATTTTACGACAGTCGCGCTTTACGGCCGATTTTACGACAGTCGCGCTTTACGGCACCTTTTACGACAGTCGCGCTTTACGGCCGATTTTACGACAGTCGCGCTTTACGGCACCTTTTACGACAGTCGCGCTTTACGGCACCTTTTACGACAGTCGCGCTTTACGGCACCTTTTACGACAGTCGCGCTTTACGGCCGATTTTACGACAGTCGCGCTTTACGGCCGATTTTACGACAGTCGCGCTTTACGGCACCTTTTACGACAGTCGCGCTTTACGGCCGATTTTACGACAGTCGCGCTTTACGGCCGATTTTACGACAGTCGCGCTTTACGGCACCTTTTACGACAGTCGCGCTTTACGGCACCTTTTACGACAGTCGCGCTTTACGGCCGATTTTACGACAGTCGCGCTTTACGGCAGTTTTACGACAGTCGCGCTTTACGGCACCTTTTACGACAGTCGCGCTTTACGGCCGATTTTACGACAGTCGCGCTTTACGGCCGATTTTACGACAGTCGCGCTTTACGGCCGATTTTACGACAGTCGCGCTTTACGGCAGTTTTACGACAGTCGCGCTTTACGGCACCTTTTACGACAGTCGCGCTTTACGGCCGATTTTACGACAGTCGCGCTTTACGGCACCTTTTACGACAGTCGCGCTTTACGGCAGTTTTACGACAGTCGCGCTTTACGGCCGATTTTACGACAGTCGCGCTTTACGGCCGATTTTACGACAGTCGCGCTTTACGGCCGATTTTACGACAGTCGCGCTTTACGGCAGCTTTTACGACAGTCGCGCTTTACGGCACCTTTTACGACAGTCGCGCTTTACGGCCGATTTTACGACAGTCGCGCTTTACGGCAGCTTTTACGACAGTCGCGCTTTACGGCACCTTTTACGACAGTCGCGCTTTACGGCCGATTTTACGACAGTCGCGCTTTACGGCCGATTTTACGACAGTCGCGCTTTACGGCACCTTTTACGACAGTCGCGCTTTACGGCCGATTTTACGACAGTCGCGCTTTACGGCCGATTTTACGACAGTCGCGCTTTACGGCACCTTTTACGACAGTCGCGCTTTACGGCCGATTTTACGACAGTCGCGCTTTACGGCAGTTTTACGACAGTCGCGCTTTACGGCACCTTTTACGACAGTCGCGCTTTACGGCAGTTTTACGACAGTCGCGCTTTACGGCACCTTTTACGACAGTCGCGCTTTACGGCAGTTTTACGACAGTCGCGCTTTACGGCCGATTTTACGACAGTCGCGCTTTACGGCACCTTTTACGACAGTCGCGCTTTACGGCCGATTTTACGACAGTCGCGCTTTACGGCCGATTTTACGACAGTCGCGCTTTACGGCACTTTTACGACAGTCGCGCTTCACGGCACCTTTTACGACAGTCGCGCTTTACGGCCGATTTTACGACAGTCGCGCTTTACGGCACCTTTTACGACAGTCGCGCTTTACGGCCGATTTTACGACAGTCGCGCTTTACGGCCCCTTTTACGACAGTCGCGCTTTACGGCCCCTTTTACGACAGTCGCGCTTTACGGCCGATTTTACGACAGTCGCGCTTTACGGCACCTTTTACGACAGTCGCGCTTTACGGCCGATTTTACGACAGTCGCGCTTTACGGCCGATTTTACGACAGTCGCGCTTTACGGCACTTTTACGACAGTCGCGCTTTACGGCCGATTTTACGACAGTCGCGCTTTACGGCAGTTTTACGACAGTCGCGCTTTACGGCACCTTTTACGACAGTCGCGCTTTACGGCCGATTTTACGACAGTCGCGCTTTACGGCAGTTTTACGACAGTCGCGCTTTACGGCACCTTTTACGACAGTCGCGCTTTACGGCACCTTTTACGACAGTCGCGCTTTACGGCCGATTTTACGACAGTCGCGCTTTACGGCCGATTTTACGACAGTCGCGCTTTACGGCACTTTTACGACAGTCGCGCTTTACGGCCGATTTTACGACAGTCGCGCTTTACGGCAGTTTTACGACAGTCGCGCTTTACGGCACCTTTTACGACAGTCGCGCTTTACGGCACCTTTTACGACAGTCGCGCTTTACGGCAGTTTTACGACAGTCGCGCTTTACGGCACCTTTTACGACAGTCGCGCTTTACGGCCGATTTTACGACAGTCGCGCTTTACGGCCGATTTTACGACAGTCGCGCTTTACGGCACCTTTTACGACAGTCGCGCTTTACGGCCGATTTTACGACAGTCGCGCTTTACGGCAGTTTTACGACAGTCGCGCTTTACGGCACCTTTTACGACAGTCGCGCTTTACGGCACCTTTTACGACAGTCGCGCTTTACGGCCGATTTTACGACAGTCGCGCTTTACGGCACCTTTTACGACAGTCGCGCTTTACGGCACCTTTTACGACAGTCGCGCTTTACGGCAGTTTTACGACAGTCGCGCTTTACGGCACCTTTTACGACAGTCGCGCTTTACGGCCGATTTTACGACAGTCGCGCTTTACGGCACCTTTTACGACAGTCGCGCTTTACGGCACCTTTTACGACAGTCGCGCTTTACGGCCGATTTTACGACAGTCGCGCTTTACGGCCGATTTTACGACAGTCGCGCTTTACGGCACTTTTACGACAGTCGCGCTTCACGGCACCTTTTACGACAGTCGCGCTTTACGGCCGATTTTACGACAGTCGCGCTTTACGGCACCTTTTACGACAGTCGCGCTTTACGGCCGATTTTACGACAGTCGCGCTTTACGGCCCCTTTTACGACAGTCGCGCTTTACGGCCCCTTTTACGACAGTCGCGCTTTACGGCCGATTTTACGACAGTCGCGCTTTACGGCACCTTTTACGACAGTCGCGCTTTACGGCCGATTTTACGACAGTCGCGCTTTACGGCCGATTTTACGACAGTCGCGCTTTACGGCACTTTTACGACAGTCGCGCTTTACGGCCGATTTTACGACAGTCGCGCTTTACGGCACCTTTTACGACAGTCGCGCTTTACGGCACCTTTTACGACAGTCGCGCTTTACGGCCGATTTTACGACAGTCGCGCTTTACGGCAGTTTTACGACAGTCGCGCTTTACGGCACCTTTTACGACAGTCGCGCTTTACGGCCGATTTTACGACAGTCGCGCTTTACGGCCGATTTTACGACAGTCGCGCTTTACGGCCGATTTTACGACAGTCGCGCTTTACGGCAGTTTTACGACAGTCGCGCTTTACGGCACCTTTTACGACAGTCGCGCTTTACGGCCGATTTTACGACAGTCGCGCTTTACGGCACCTTTTACGACAGTCGCGCTTTACGGCAGTTTTACGACAGTCGCGCTTTACGGCACCTTTTACGACAGTCGCGCTTTACGGCCGATTTTACGACAGTCGCGCTTTACGGCCGATTTTACGACAGTCGCGCTTTACGGCAGCTTTTACGACAGTCGCGCTTTACGGCACCTTTTACGACAGTCGCGCTTTACGGCCGATTTTACGACAGTCGCGCTTTACGGCAGCTTTTACGACAGTCGCGCTTTACGGCACCTTTTACGACAGTCGCGCTTTACGGCCGATTTTACGACAGTCGCGCTTTACGGCCCCTTTTACGACAGTCGCGCTTTACGGCACCTTTTACGACAGTCGCGCTTTACGGCCGATTTTACGACAGTCGCGCTTTACGGCCGATTTTACGACAGTCGCGCTTTACGGCACCTTTTACGACAGTCGCGCTTTACGGCCGATTTTACGACAGTCGCGCTTTACGGCAGTTTTACGACAGTCGCGCTTTACGGCACCTTTTACGACAGTCGCGCTTTACGGCAGTTTTACGACAGTCGCGCTTTACGGCCGATTTTACGACAGTCGCGCTTTACGGCCCCTTTTACGACAGTCGCGCTTTACGGCACCTTTTACGACAGTCGCGCTTTACGGCCGATTTTACGACAGTCGCGCTTTACGGCCGATTTTACGACAGTCGCGCTTTACGGCACTTTTACGACAGTCGCGCTTCACGGCCGATTTTACGACAGTCGCGCTTTACGGCACTTTTACGACAGTCGCGCTTCACGGCACCTTTTACGACAGTCGCGCTTTACGGCCGATTTTACGACAGTCGCGCTTTACGGCACTTTTACGACAGTCGCGCTTTACGGCCGATTTTACGACAGTCGCGCTTTACGGCCGATTTTACGACAGTCGCGCTTTACGGCCGATTTTACGACAGTCGCGCTTTACGGCACTTTTACGACAGTCGCGCTTCACGGCACCTTTTACGACAGTCGCGCTTTACGGCACCTTTTACGACAGTCGCGCTTTACGGCCGATTTTACGACAGTCGCGCTTTACGGCACCTTTTACGACAGTCGCGCTTTACGGCCGATTTTACGACAGTCGCGCTTTACGGCACCTTTTACGACAGTCGCGCTTTACGGCACCTTTTACGACAGTCGCGCTTTACGGCCGATTTTACGACAGTCGCGCTTTACGGCAGTTTTACGACAGTCGCGCTTTACGGCACCTTTTACGACAGTCGCGCTTTACGGCCGATTTTACGACAGTCGCGCTTTACGGCCGATTTTACGACAGTCGCGCTTTACGGCCGATTTTACGACAGTCGCGCTTTACGGCAGTTTTACGACAGTCGCGCTTTACGGCACCTTTTACGACAGTCGCGCTTTACGGCCGATTTTACGACAGTCGCGCTTTACGGCACCTTTTACGACAGTCGCGCTTTACGGCAGTTTTACGACAGTCGCGCTTTACGGCACCTTTTACGACAGTCGCGCTTTACGGCCGATTTTACGACAGTCGCGCTTTACGGCCGATTTTACGACAGTCGCGCTTTACGGCAGCTTTTACGACAGTCGCGCTTTACGGCACCTTTTACGACAGTCGCGCTTTACGGCCGATTTTACGACAGTCGCGCTTTACGGCAGCTTTTACGACAGTCGCGCTTTACGGCACCTTTTACGACAGTCGCGCTTTACGGCCGATTTTACGACAGTCGCGCTTTACGGCCGATTTTACGACAGTCGCGCTTTACGGCACCTTTTACGACAGTCGCGCTTTACGGCCGATTTTACGACAGTCGCGCTTTACGGCCGATTTTACGACAGTCGCGCTTTACGGCACCTTTTACGACAGTCGCGCTTTACGGCCGATTTTACGACAGTCGCGCTTTACGGCAGTTTTACGACAGTCGCGCTTTACGGCACCTTTTACGACAGTCGCGCTTTACGGCAGTTTTACGACAGTCGCGCTTTACGGCACCTTTTACGACAGTCGCGCTTTACGGCAGTTTTACGACAGTCGCGCTTTACGGCCGATTTTACGACAGTCGCGCTTTACGGCAGTTTTACGACAGTCGCGCTTTACGGCACCTTTTACAATAGGTTTTTCCTACCCATCTTGGTGTTTTCCCTGGTTTTTTCTTGCCAGTCTTGGGTGTTTTTTCTGGGTTTTTTCTTGCTCATGTTGGTTTTTTTTCCTGGGTCTTCTGTGGGAGTGTTCTGTTCTTTTTCTTGCCCGTCTTGGAGTTTTTTTCTGTGATTTTTCTGGGTTTTTTGTTGATTTTTTCTTGCCTACCTTGGGGGATTTTTTCTGGGATTTTTTCTTGCCCTTCTTGGGGGTTTTTTTCTGGGTGTTTTCCTGGATTTTTCTTGCCTATCTTGGGGTTTTTTCCGGTTTTCCTTTTTTTTAGTTTTTTTTTCCTTGGTTTTTTCTGGTTTTTTCCTGGTCCATCGCGGGGTTTTTTCCTCGGATTTTTCTTGCCCATCTTGGGGTTTTTTTCTGTGATTTTCCTGCGTTTTTTGTTGGGTTTTCCTTGCCCCTCTTGGGGTTTTTTTCTGGGTTTTTCTAGCCCATCTTGGGGGTTTTTCCTTGGTTTTTTCTGGGTTTTTCTTGCCCATCTTGGGGTTTTTTCTAGGATTTTTTTCTGGTTTTTTTCTTGCCCATCTTGGGTTTTTTTAGTTTTTTTTTTTTCTGGGTTTGCTCTTGCCCACCTAGAGGTTTTTTCCTGGGATTGTTCTGATTTTTTTCTTGATTTTTTCTTGCCCATCTTGAGTTTTTTTCCCTCGGTTTTTGTGGTTTTTTTTTTTTTTGTCCATCTTGGGGTTTTTTCAAGGTTTTTTCCTGGGTTTTTCTTGCCCATCTTGGGTTTTTTTTACTGGGTTTTTTTGGGTCTTTTCTAGCCTATCTTGGAGTATTTTTCTGGGTTTTTACCCGACCAGGACCAAGAAAAAAAAAACAGCCGGGGTGGGGGGGGAAGGCAGCTGGGGATTTTTTATTCTAAATTATACAATGAGTTGCAAAACCTGAAAAGCAAAAGTCATATACACAAGGTTAAATCCAGTCAGCATGTGCTCACACATGCAGAGACGAGCAGACACAGACAGACACAGCCATGTGCTCTCACACACACTCACACATTCTTTCCATTTACACGCTCGCTGTGGCCCTTATTTTTATTATTATTATTATTATTATCTACCTTTTTATTAGGGTTGCCGCCTGCAGCTGCTGGGAGAGTTCTGGAGCTGCCCCAGCATTGGGGTAACTGCCTTGTGCTGCTGTTGGGGAACACTGGGATCCTAGGGGTGCTGTTTAGGGTGACCGTGGCGTTGGGTTGAGGGCTGCTGCACCTGTACCCTAACCCGACCTGGTACCCTGTGTTCTTTGTACCCCTAACCCTCAGTGTGAGCTCTCCATCTCTCAAGCCTCCCCCTCCTTGCCCCTCAGCCCACAATGTCTGTGTGTCACCCCAAGACCTCTGACATTGTCCCTTGGCCCCCTGGCCTCCACCGTGCACTCTCCACCTGGTTAGGGGTGGTTTTTAGGCTAAGGTTAAGGGTGGTGTGAGGGCTGGTTCACCTGTCACCCTCAAGCAGCCCCCACTTTGCCCCTCAAGGCATCTGCTCCCCCTCACCCTCTTCTTGTCACCCTCAAGTTCCCTGCTCTCAGCATCTCTGTGCCACCCTGGAGCTCCCCAGTTGCTCCTAAAGCCCCCTTCTGCTCTCAGCTCCCCCCATGCTCTGTGTCACCCTCCAGCCCCCTCCCCTCAGCCCGCAGCCCCTTGTGACACCCTGCAGCCCACAGACGTTGTCCCTGCCTGTCCTACTTGGGTGTTGTCCTGCCGCAAGAGCTGCGCTGTCCTCCAAGGGTTCAGGCTCCTGCGTGCTGCTGGAGGGGACTCACAGGTGGGCGGTGGGTGAAGTAATGGATGGAGCGGGAAGTGTGATGGGACGGGTTAAGGGCAGAGTGAGGGATGGAGCAAGAGCGGGCTGGAAAATAGAGTAGGGTTAGGGGCGTAGAAGGGGACACAGCCGCAGGGGGGTGAGGTGAGGAGGTGTTAAGAGAAAACATAACTCCATAACTCCAAGACCAAGTCTGCAGCCAACGAGAACTCTGAGTGACCTTCATCAAACTGATATAAGGAAACGGGTGGTGAGTTTTGTTTCCCATGGAAAAGGGATGGCATTTGTGTCTCTGGGCCTGCAACCTGCTCAGGACCTTTGGTCTCGAGTGGGCTGCCACCTCCTAAAATTCCAAACATCACAGGTGAGAGAGGGGGGTGGAAATTTTACTTGGGGTAGAAACCAATTTTGGATTTAGCTGAAGTCTGCTGGTCAAACTTGTGTAGTCTGTTAATTGGTGTGCTTGCAAAAAGGCCTGCAGAGAGAACAAAGGGAGTTTGAGGCTACTGTCGGAAAAAGAGAATCTGGGTTACAACTGAGTGCACGGCCTTGTCCCTGTGTGAGTAAGTTTGAGGTTTTGCCGGCAACCGTTGCCGAGTGCTGAGGGGTCCCCTGGTCGATTGGGCAACTTGGGAGGGTTTGCTTCAGGCTTTGCTTGTGAAAGGTGTGAGAAAAGCAAGCAGCTCTGAAGCAGATGAGCCCCCTCTTGCCTTCAAGGACCCTTCCCACCCAAACGGTTTTGTGATTCTTTGCCCTGGAGGCAAGGGTGCACCTGTCACCACATTTCTCCTCACAGAGAAAAGCAAGGCAGAATTCTTCCCAAGAATATTTCTGGGATTCACCTTCTCTGAACCTCAGAGGAAGGAAAAACAATTCTTGTCTCATTTGCTGTGCCTGTGTTTGTGCCAAAGTAGAATGCAACATGGAGATTGTTTACCAAAGTGATGGTGTTTGGTTTCCTTGGCCTGTCAGGGCCGAGTGTGTGCGTGTGTCAGGACTGTTGGGTGACAGTCACGAGTTGTGTGCGGTGTGTGCAGGGTTGAGTACTTGGCAGATTCAGTTTAGATGTAATATAGTATAATAAAATCATTAATTAGCTTTCTGATAAGGCAGAATGCAGATTGGAAATATTTGCACATATGGTATTAAAGGACACGTGAACCACCTTTCTGTGAGACAAAGACACAAGACTTGGCCCATCCCTAACTTAGGACACAGCTGGGGGTCCCCTCTTGGTCATTCCTGAAGGTCTCGGGTGGCCCCAGGCCCCACTCCCCTTAAATCCATGGATCCTGGGGCTCCAGACCTTTTGAAGAGGAATTCTTGGGATCTGGAGGTGAATCCGAGACCCCTCAAATCCCACCCTGAGTCCCCCAGGTTTTGGGAACCCAGAAAACCCTAATCGCAATCCCAAAGTAACCCCATTCCTATGGAATCAGGACCCGCAAAAACCCCAAAAGCCAAAAAGAAAAACCCTGGAAAAATCCCCAAATTCCCAACCTGAGCCCACCCCTGGTTTTGAAAACAGGGAAAATCCCAATCCCAAAGTTTCACCATTCCCATGGAATCAGGACCTGGGAAAACCAAAAAAGCCAAAAAACCCAGAAAAAAGCCCCCACCTTCCCCCCAAAATTCCCAATCTTTTCCAACCAACCACAACTTCTGGGATTTAAAGCAGACAGAATTTTTTATCTTTAATACGAAAACCAGGAATTAAAAAACTCCAAGGGAATCCCGAGGGATCCTGGTTGGAGCCTTCGGGGTCAAACGTGGGATTGGGGCAGTCCTGGGCCAAAATTCCCAAGAATTCCAGCCTGTGCCCATCCCCCACCTCACCCGGAGACTCTGATAATTTACAGAAATAAATACAGGGAATAAAATCCCAAAATCATGGGAATTTCAACAATAATCATTTGGGGGGGAAAGCATGTAATTCTGCGGGAAAAGCAGGAAATTACGTGGGAAAAACACAGGATTCAGCAGAAAGACACGGAATTTTTAGGGTTGGGAGAGCATTTTCCAAGTCCAAGGGTGGTGTTGGAGGTTGACAGTGTGGTGGCTCCCAGCTTTTTGGAATCTTTCTTCAGGAAAAAAGCAGAATCCAAGATTTTGATTTGGAAATTCCCAAAAAAAAGGTGAAATCTCAAATCCAGTTAGGAAAAACCTCTGGACTCCACACGGGAATGGCGAGAGCCGGAAAATCGCTGGGAAAAGGGGGAAAATTACCGATTCCGACCTGGAATCGTGCCCGGGGCGATCCCAAACCTCTTCCCTCAGGAAGGGCTCTGACTCCAGCTGGAAATTCCGGTCATTCCGAAGGGGAAGGATCCGGTTGGGCCCAGACCCAAAATTCAGGTTTCCACCACTCGGATCAGGGGCAGTGGCTTTGGGCCTGGGAGGCGTTTACTGGGAAAAGGGGAAAAAAAATAAAAGGAATTTTCAGTAGGAAGAAATAGGGAAAAGGATTTCGGGGAGATCTGAATTCCTAAAAATTCCTGTGGGAGGGATTTGGGATCTGCTGCAGATGTGGAAAAATTATGGGAGATTTCAATTATCCCCGAATCTGGAAGAGCATCCCAAAATTCCAAAAGTTAGTCCCTAAATCCAGAAGAGAATCCTAAAATCCAACAGTTCATCCCAAAATCCCAAAAACAATCTCCAAAATCCAGACAGCACTTCCAAAACTGCAGCCCCAAATCCAAAAGTTCATTGCCTAATGCAAAGAGAATCCCCAAATCCTGAAGAGGTCCTGGAGTTCCCAACCTGAATCCCACCATTCCCAACCCAGATCCCAGAATTCCTGACCCTGAATTCCCGCCGCACCTGCTGACGTATTCCGACTTGGAGCGTGCGCGGGCACTGCTCCCGCCCCGGTTCACTTGTTTCTCGATCAGGTGCTCAATCCGGTCATGCATCTCCAGATTCTGGGGAAAAAAACCCAGGATTTGGGATCCGGAAAGGATTTTCCAACCATGGAGAGCTGCCTTGGGATGGTCCCTCTGTGCTCAGAATGGGAATTTCTGGGATTTGGGGTAATTTGGAGCGTAGGAATGTGACTGGGGAGTTCCTGAGTTATTTGGGAAGGTCTGTCCCAGGAAAAATGAGGATCAGGGGAATTTTCCATCTCAAAATCCTCAATCTCACTGTCGGATTGGGAACTTCCCAGGTATTTCCCAAATCCTGGCAGAAATGGTCAGGCTCAGGTTGGGAATTTGGGGCTTTTTCCAGCTTTTTTTTTTTGGTCTTGTGGGACTTTCTAGGTCTTGATTCCCTCCCACCCTTTTCCCCCCTTCTCCTCCCTCTTTCCTGCTTTTTCCCACCTTTTTCCTGCTTTACCCCCATACCCAGTTCCCCAACCACCCCCACAAGGAGCCCAACCCGGACCCAAACATTCCCAACCCAAGCTCGGATCCAGTCCACAGAACTCCGGGCCCCACCTCTGCTTCCAGGTAGGAAACTCTTTCCTTCAGCTCCTGGATCGCTGCGTCCTTGGCCTGGATCACGCTCTTGGAATTCTGCAGCTGCAACCCGGACATTTCCAAGGGATTGGCAATTTCCGGGTTTTTCCTGGGTTTTTCCTGCTTTTTTCTAATTTTTCCCTGTTTTTTCCCAAGACTGTTTTCCTAGTTTTTCTTGGATTTTCCCCAGATTTTTTTATGGATTTTGCCTAGATTTTTCCCTGGTTTTTCCTAGTTTTTTCCCAGTTTTTCCCAGATTTTCCCCCAGTTTTTCCCAGATTTTTTTCATGTTTTTTCCTAGGTTTTTCGCCTTTTTTTCCTAGATTTTTCCCAAGATTTTTCACAGGTTATTTCCCAGGGTTTTTCCTAAGTTTTCCTAGAATTTTCCTGGGTTTTCCTCTGGTTTTCCCCTGGTTTTTCCCCCCCTTTTCCCCATTTTTTCTGGGAATTTTTCCCCATTTTTTTCCCCAGAGTTTTGCCCATTTTTTCCCTGGATTTTCCAAGGTTTTTCCCAGTTTTCCCATCACCTGCTCAATCATCTGGCGGACTTTGCGCTGCTGGCTCTTGAGCATATCATCCAGGTGATGGATTTTCTCCCGGAGCCCTGCCACCTCCTTCTCCAGCTGGGATGAGCTGAGAAAATACCGGGAAAAATCTCCAGGAACAGTCTCCAAAAAGACTGGGAATGCTCACATCAAAAGAAACCCAGAATTCCTCCTCCAAAAACAGCCTGGGAATGGTCACATCCAAAAAAATTGGGGGTGTTCGGCTAAAAAAACTGAGATTGCTCACAGCAGAAAAACCTGGGAATGCTCATCCAAAAAAAAAAAAAGGGAATGTTCACCTAAAATAAACTGGGAATGTTCACAGCCATAAAATTCTGGAATTCCCACTCAAAGGAAAAAAAAGGAAAAGCCCACCACAAAAAAAAACAGGAATGCTCACCCCAAAAAGACCCTGGGAATGCCTGTCCCAAAAAATGTGGGAATGCCCAGCCCTGCAAAAAACTGGGACTGCCCATCCGAAAAGACCCTCAAATATCGGGAACAAGTCGGGACATCAGGAACTGGGCATTCCTGGGAAATTCCCATTCCCGGATTCCCCCATTCCCGGAACTCTCATTCCCAGATTCCCAGACTCCCAGAATTCCCATTCTCGGATTCCCACCGCTCCTGCTGCGCCGCTCTCTCCCCTTCCGCCTTCCGGAGCCGCTCCAGCTCTGCCTGTCCAGACTCCATCCGTGCCAGCAGATCCCGGTGATCCTGCGGATTGGGGAGCGGGATACGGGATAATAATGGGATAATGGGATATTGGGATAATGGGATACAGAATAATGGGGTAGCGGAAAACCAGGAATGGGGTGGGATATCGGGAATGGCCTCCAACTCATCCCAATCCCAAATCCACTTATCCCAGGGCTGGTTCCTGGTCCCAAACCCACCGATCCCGATCCCAAATCACCTTTTCCATGCCGGCCAGGAGCCTCTGGAGCTGCTCCACCTCTGTCTCCGCTCGGCTGCGGGCAGAATCCACCCGCTCCACGTCCTCCTGGCACCGCAGCAGCGCCCTCTGCAATGGGAAATCCAGGAATTCCAGGAATTCCGGCTCTCCCGGGATCCCAGGACACATTCCAGGACTTTCCTCGGCAGGAGGATTTTCCTGGAGATCCCTCAAAAAAACCCAAGGGGAATAGTTCCTCAAAAACCCCAGCATCTCCTCTAAGATTCCAGAATCTGGACAGAATTGCCCCTAAAATTCCAGAGTTTGGGCAAAATTCTCCTCCAAGATTGCTGAATTTGGGTGAAATTCCGTGTTTTTGGGAATTCCAGGCTCACCTCGAGGCCGCTCCGCTCCAGCTGGTGCCTCTTTTCCGCCTCCTGGAGCCTCCACAGGAGCCGCGGGGCTTCGGGGTCCTCCTGCGGGAACGGCCCCAGAAGGTCCCAGTGTCCCCCATGCATCCCAAAACTCCCAAATTTTGTGTTTTTCAAGAGCTTCAAAATTCCCCAAATTTGGTGTTTCTAAGATGTCAAAAATTCCCACAATTTTGAGTTTTCCAACAGGTCAAGAATCCCGAATTTTTAATTTTCCAAGAGCTCAAAAATTCACAAAATTTGGGATTTTTAGATAAAGTCCGAACCTCCCAAATTCCCATTAAAACTTGGAATTTCAGGAGTTAAAATTTGGTGGAAAACACCAAATATTCCCAAATTAACCCCAACTATTCCCCATTTTTGGGTGGAAAATAGGTTTCTTAAACATTTTCACCCTAACCCAAATCCTGTCCTGGAAAATTCCAGAATTTTTTTCTGTTCCTTACCGGATTATCCTGGGAATTTTCCCAGCAGGAGCAGCTCTGGTTCCGCTTCTCCAGCACCACCTGGAATCCAGGGAAAAAAGGGGGAAAATCGGGATTTATCCCAAATTTTTCTAATTCCCCAATTCTCTTTTCCCAAATTTCAATGGATGTATTCCCAATTTAAATCCATTTATTCCTAAATTTCTATGTATTTATCCCCATTTTTCCCCCTTTTTTTTATTTCCAGGACCTGCTCCTACTTCCCAATTTGGGGCAAAATTTGGGAATTTTGGCAAAATAGCAACTACAAAATTCCATTATCATCCCTGCGAGCAGTGAAATCCCTCCAGAAAATTCCAAATTTCACATTTTTCACCCAAAAATGGTATTTTCCTGTTTTCCCTATCAAAAATTGGAAATTTTCCCTTTCAACACCCCAAAAAAGGGAATTCCTCCCTTTTTCCCTGAAAAAAATGGGAATTTTCCCTTTTCCCGCCGGAAAAAATAGGATTATCCCCTTTTTTCCACCCAAAACCCCTCTGGAATGGTTTTTCCAGGGGAAAATTCCACCTTTTTTTTTTTTGTTTGTTTTGTAGTACCCTAATTTTTTACCTCTGAGCTCTCCTGGAATTCCCGGAATTCCAGAAATTCCGTCCGGGTCTGGAGTTTGGTGCTCAAATCTTCACGGAGTTTTTTGAGAGCACTCCCAGCCTGGGAAAAAAAAGGGAAAAGTTGGGGGTTTTTTGGGATGTGGGAATTCCAGGGAATTGGGAGGGGGGGAAAAAAGGTTAAAAAATCCAAGTAAAAATGGGGAAAGATCCAATGAAAGGAAAATAAATGAAAATAAAATTTGGAAATCTGGGGAACTTTTTGGGAATTTTGAGATAATTCAGGGAAAATTTGGGGGAATTTTGTGGGAATTTCAGGGGAATTCGGAGACATTTTTGTGGAATTTTGAGTGATTTTGGGCAAATCTGTGGAAATTTTGGGGTAAATTTTGGGAAATTTTGAGAAGAATTGTTTGGGAGTTTTGGGGGAAATCTGAGCCGAGATTTGGAGAATTTTGGGAGGATTTTTTGGGAATTTCACATAAACTCGGGGACTTTTGTGAGTAAATCAGGAGATTTTACAGGAATTTGTAGGAATTTTGCAGAATTTTCAGGGAATTTTGTGGAATTTTGGGAATCTCACCTCCTGGATGTGCCGGACTTCGCTCTTGAGTTGTGTCACCGGCTCCTCGTGGTCGGCGCGAGCCTTGAGGTAAACCTGGAATAGGAACAGGAATGAAACGGGATTGGGAACGTCCCAAATCCCTCCGGGAATTCCAACGGATCCAGAGGGGTTGAGCAAGGCTTCCCAAAATTTCCCAGAATTTTTTGTCCCGGAATTTTCCTGTTAAATTTTAATTTTCCAGGATTTGTTTTGGGAGGGGTTTCCCCACCTGTGTTGTTCCCAAGGAGTGGAATTCCCTGAAATCCACAAGGAATTCCCTAAATTCCACCTGGAGTCCCTCAAATACACTAAATCCCAAAAAAATCCACGTTTTATCCCTAAAATTCCACACGGAAATCCCAGGATTTGGGGCACCTTAATGATCTCCTCGTCGCCGTCCTTGGATTTGACACACTCCGAGGCCAAGGAATTCCCGTCGGATCTCTTGGCCACCATGGCAAAGGCTCTGCCCACCGGCTATGGAGGAAAACACAGTGATTTTGGGAAAAAATTCCCAGGAAATGCCCAGAATTGGGATCTGCCACCCTCAGGGTGGTGGCCAGGGTTAGGGTTATTGTCCTGAAAATCCCAGATTTGGATTCCAGGATTTTCATGGAAAAACCCAGGATTTTCAGCTGTTTCCTGCTGTGGATAAATCTGGGAAAACCATGATCCCATTCTCTCTCCCAAAGTGATCCCAAAAATCCTGGATTTTACCACAAAAGCCAAGACTTCCCCCAAAATCCTGAATTTTCATTCCCAAAATCCCAGAATTATCCCAAAATTCCCATTTTCCCTCTCCCAAATTCCTGGTTTTACCCTCCAAACTCCCAAATTTCCCCCCAAGATCCCAGTCTTCCCCCAAAATTTCCAGATTTCCCCCCCAAATTCCCAGAAAAATCCCAAATCTCACTTTCTCCCCCCAAAGTCCTGAATTTCCTCCCAGAATTCCCCCCAAAATTTCCCTTTTACCCAAAAAAATTCCCATTTTCCTCCCAAAACCCACAGTTTTTCCCAAAATTCCCAGAATTTCCCCTCAAAATTCCCATAAAAATCCCAGATTTCCCATTCCTCCCCCCAATCCTGAATTTTCACCACAATTCCCAAAAAAATTCCCAGAATGATCCCAAAACTCACATTTTTCCTCCCCAAAATTCCCCCCTCAAATACCCAAATTTTCCCCCAAACTCTCAGATTTCCCCCCAAAATTCTCATTTTTCCCTGAAATTCCGAAATCTCCCCCCTCCCATTCCCGCTTTTTCCGCACCTTCTGTTTGGGCCGGGGCTCCCCGGGGGGGTCTCGGGGCAGGCGCAGCCTCAGCACCGGCCCGGCCTCCTAAGGGTTAAACCCGGTTTAAAATCGGGGCTAAAAATTAGCATTTTGGGCAAATGGATAGCTCAAGATAAATTGGGAAGAAATCCAGTAAAAATCCGGTAAAAATTTGGGATAAATCCAGAAAGAATCTGGGATAAATGGGGAAGAAATCCAGGATAAATCCAGGATCAATTTGGGATAAATCCTGGAAAAATCTGGGAAAAATCTCACCGTTCCCAGATTTCTCTGCTGGGATCGGGAATGAGAAAGGGAAGGAAAAGAGACACTGGATCCGGATTTTTGGGGGGGGGATTTTCCAAAAATTCCAGGACTCACCTCTGGATTCCAGGCAGATTTGGGGCCCCCTCCAGAATCTTCCAGGGATCCGGGGGAGTTTTCAGGGCTGGGAAATTCTGGGAATTCTGTGGGACGCCTCATGCTCAGCTCCTGCTGGGAAAAGTCTGCCCTGAATTGGAAAATTCCCCAAATTCCCAAATTTTCATTCCCAAGGAGTTTTCCAGCCCAAGCCCAGGGGGACTTTTTGGGGGAATTCACTGGGAATGGGAATTTTGGAAATTGCAAAACTCCTGGGATGGGGAATCCCAAAATCCCAACCCCATCCCAGAATTCGCAAGGCAAGTTTTCCCATTTTTCCAAGGTTTTTTCCATCATTCCAAAGGATTTTTTGGGAAAAGCTGGGAAGGATGGGGAGGGAACTCCAAAAATCCTGGAATGGGGAATCCCAAAAATTCCAGGAGTGGAGATCCCAAAAAAACCCTGGGAATTTGGGAATTCCCAGCAATCCCAAACAGCTCCTTAAAAGGCTGAGAATGAGGAGTTTCCCTCTGGAAAATTGGGAAAAGCAGTCTGGAATACCGGGAAAAATCCCAGAGTTCCCTAAATCCATAAAAAACTGGGATCGTTGGGATTTGAGACACAAAATTCCCAAATTCCCTGGGATTTGGGGCGGGGTTGGATTTTTGGGAATGCACCAGCCCCGCCCGAAGGCCCGGCTAGGAAAAGCGGGAAAAAACCCGGGAAAAAAAATTGGGAAAACTCCTCAAATCCCAGCTGGAAAATTCCAGGATGGCCCCGCCCCCTGAGGTTCGGAATTCCCAAAACAATCGTGATTTCGGGAGAGGATTTTGGGAAGAGATTCCCGGGAATTCCATTGGAAAATGGAGCCGGGAAGATCCCGAAAATCCCGGATGGGTTTGGGGTTGGAAGGTGGGAAAAAGAGATTTGGGATCGCCCAAAAAATCATCCCGGAAATTCCCGGAATGACAAAAAGGAGGGACCGGGGAAATTTGGGGAGGGGTCCCGGGGATTTTAGGGGAAGGATCCCGAGGGAATTATGGGAAGGATTTGGGAATTTTGGGAGGGGTCCCGGAAATGCCAAGGGGGTTTGGGATCCCCCAAAAGTCGTTCCAGGAGGGGGGAAAACATCCCAGGAATTCCGGGAATTCCGGGAATGAGGAAAACGAGGGACCCAGGAATTTTGGGGAGTGGTCACGGGGATTTTAGAGAAGGGATTCGAGAATTTTGGGAAGGAATTTTGGGAATAAAGTCCCAGGAATTACAAAGGGATTTGGGATCCCCCAAACTCCTCCCAGGAGGGCGGGAAGAGCCCGAGAGTTCCGGGAGTGGGGAAAGGAGAGGCCCGGCAATTTTGGGAAGGGGATCCGGGAATTTCGGGAAAGGGTCCCGAAGATTTTAGGGAAGAAATCCAGGAATTTTGGGAAGGATCTGGGAATTTGGGACGGGATCCTGGGAAAGGGATCCCAAAACGGGGGAAAAAAATCCCGGGAGTTCCGGGAAGAGACAAAGGAAAGGAATTTTCCCGGGGATTTTTGCGGAAGATCCAGGAACTTTTTGGGAATGTCGCAGGAATTTGGGGGGGATTTTTGGGGCAGGCTTTCGGAATGCGGGGAAGGGTCCCGGGGAGTCCTTACCGGGGATTCCGGGAGCGCGGCCCAGCCCGGGAGTCCGTTCATGGCCCCGCCGCCACTTCCGCCTCACCTGAGCCAGGTGGCCACGCCCACGCCGGCCACGCCCCCGAGGTTTGGCTGTTGTTCGCGGGGTTTGGCCGCGCCCCCTCTGGGTCCTGCCCGTGTTTGGGCACGGCTAAATTTGGTAATGAGGCAATGTGGGCACGCCCACAATGTGGAGGCCTCGCCCACAAGGGGGAAGTTGGGAGAATTTGGAAAAAATGGGGAGAATTGGGAAAAAATGGGGAGCATTGGGAAAAAAGGTGGGGAAAAGCTGCTGGGAAAGTTGGGATAGAATTGAGAGAAAATCGGGATAAAAGTTGGCAAAACATGGGGGAAACTGGGATAAAACTGGGGGGAAACTGGGGCACAGCTTTGCCAAGGCGTGCCCAAGGTGACCCGAGCCGTGCCGGGCTGTACCGCTGTCACACCCGGGTGTGCCCAAGCCGTGCCAGTGTCACACCCGCGTGTCCCCAGCGGTGCCAAAGCCCCGCCCTGGCCGTGCCCTGCCAAGGCCGGAGCCGTGCCAAGCCCGGCCCGGGCGTGTCCCCAGAGCCGTGCCAGGCCACCCCAGAGCCGTGCCAGGCGCTGTCCCCACCCCCCGGTGCCTCCGCGGTGTCCTCCGGGCGTGTCCCCAGCTGGGGACACCTTGGGGACATCCCCGGGGACATCCCCGGCGACGGTGGCACAGCGGAATCCCAAGCAATCCCGCGGAGATCGGGAATTCCCGGGAAATTTCAGGGACTGGGAATGCCGGCCGCGCTGTCCCCGGGATGTCCCCAAGGCTCGGGGGAAACTGAGGCACGGAGGGGTGGGGACAGCGCGGGACCGGTCGGGCCGGTCCAGGGGCATCTCCGAGGGCACCGAGCAGGGCCCTTCGGGGTGGGGGCACCGGGGGACAGCGGGGGCACCTGCAGGGGCTGGCACGACCCTCCCCGCGTGGTGGCCACAGGGGATACCAGAGGAGGCACCTGCAGGGGACACGAGGGGGGTACAGAGGGGGACAGAGGCGGCAGCGGTGGCGCCTCCCTGGGCGGTGACCACACGGTGACCGCACTGGACAGCGGTGGCACCTGCTGGGGACACGCCGGTGCCACCTGCGTGGGCACGGCCCTTCCGGGGTGGGGACAGCAGGGGACAGCGGTGGCACCTGCGGGGACAGCGGGCGGGGCCCTTCCGGGGCGGGGGCCACGCAGTGACCGCAGGGGACACGGGCGGAGGCGGCCGCAGGGGACAGGGGTGGCTCCAGGGCCACCCGCTGGGGACATCCCGGTGTCACCTGTGCGGGCGCGGGACGGCCCCGGACACGGCCCTGCAGGGGTGGTGGCACAGGGACACCAGGGGACACCGGGGGACAGAGGTGGCACCTGAGAATTCCTGAGAATTACCATCCAGAATTCCCAAATACCACCCAGAATTCCCCAAAATTCCCAAGAATTTACCACCCAGAATTCCTGAACATTCCTGAACATTCCCACCTAGAATTCCCATCCAGAATTCCCAAAAATTCCAGACTCTGCTGCCCTTAAACCACTGGATTTTATTCCAAATATCTTTGGGAGCAAGTGGGAACAAAAATTCCTGGAATGGGGAAATCCCAGGGTTCCTCCAAAGTGCCCTCAGGAGATGGGAAATCCCTGAAAATCCCCAGAAATCCCAGGATTCCCACAGGGGTCCCGGCTGTTTTTCCTTCATGTCCTCGCTTTGGGAATTTTTTCCTATGGAGCAGCCGCAGCCCGGGGCTGATCCCGGCCGGAATTCCAGGGCTGACCCCAGGGCTGATCCCGGACTCGATCCCAGCTCCGGAATTCCCGGGAATCAGCAGGAGGGGGCTGATCCCAGGGATGAGCCCGGAACCGGTCCCAGGATGGGACTGATCCTGGAACCGATCCCGGCCTCGATGATGATGATGATGACGATGATGATGATGATGACGATGACGATGACTCCGGCATTCCCGGCATTCCCTCCCGGGCTCAGCAGGAGCTGGCCTGCAGGTTGGCCTCGCTCAGGAGGGAGGCGATGGCTGCGGACCCGAATTCCTCATCCGAGCTCAGCCGCTCATCTTGCAGCGCCGAGTCCACGGCGCGGCGCCTGCAGGGGAAAATTCCAGCCTTTCCCATGGAATTCCCGGCCTCTCCCATGGAATTCTGGCCTTTTCCAAACCACAGTTCCCTAACCAGGCCTCCTTTTCCATGGATTTGGACCATTTCCCATGAATTTAGGACTTTTTCCTTGGGATTTGGGGTTTTCCCATGGGCTTGGGACCTTTCCATGGGTTTAGGGACCTTTCCCATGCATTCTGGAATTTTCCACCTGGGAATTCCCTACCAGGCCTCCTTTTCCATGGATTTCAGGCGCCGCTGGAGCTGCTCGTTGAGCTCCTGCTGCTCCTCCAGCTCCCGCTGGGATTTTTTCCGGGCGTTTTCCAAGCGCTCGATTTCCTCCTCGGATTCGTCCACCTGGCGCTTCAGGGCCTTCACCCGCAGGCTCAGCTGGGAATTCCCGGGATTCAGGGTCAGATTTGGGATTTGGGAATTATGGGAGAATCCTGGGGTGCCCAGGCCTGGCCTTGGCCTCGGCCTCGGATTTTTAAGGATTTTAGAGAATTTTAGGGATTTTAAAGGAATTTTTCAGGATTTTGGGGGTTTTTTTCCATCCCAAATCACTCCGGGAATTCCTTCATTGGGATTTTACGGATTTTCCGGATCCAAGCTCCATTTTTTCCATGGGTTCCCCACCCCTGAGATGGTGGGAATGTCACTGGCCTCGGGTTTTTATGGGTTTTTTTAAGGATGTTTGGGATCTTTACCAGCCCAAACCATATCAGGATTCCCTGTCATGACTCAGATGGGGTTTTTGGGATAAATCCTGAATCCTAGCCCTGGTTTTTCCATGGAATTCCAGGAACTCCAGCCCCACCTGGTCCCTTTGGTTGCTGCTGCTCTGCCGCTCCTCGTCCAGCTGCAGCGACAACTCCTTGATTTTCCTCTCCAGCTTCCGGTTGGACGAGAGCAGGACGCTCTTCTCCCTGTGGAAAAACGGGAATTCCACGGATTCCCCGCCCTTTGGAGCGTCCTGAGAGTGGGATTTTGACAGATCTTTATGGGATTTTAAGGAATTCCAGGGATGTAAAGGATTTTTAAGGAATTTTTAAGCAATTTTCAGGAACTGGTAAGGAATTTTCAAGGATTTTTTGGGGTTTTTAAGGGATTAGGGATTATGGAAAAATTTGGGAATCGGGATTTGAGATTTGGGAATTGGGAAATGGGATTTGGTATTATAGAAAATGTGGGAATTGGGACTGGAAAAATTTGGGATTTGGGATCGGGCACCTCTCCTCGGCCTGGAGCTGCTCCCGGAGCTCTTCCAGCTGCGATTCCAGCTGGGAATTGCGGCTGTTCCCGGGTCGCTGCTGCCCCTCGGAAGCGGCCAGCCGGTTCTTCAGCTCCTTGTTCTGGGAAAAATTCCCAAAAATCCCCCTGATCCTGGGGCTCTTCCCGGTTTTGCCAAGTTTCCCAATGGGGAGGAATTCCGGGAATTCTTTGCAGGATTCCAGGAGTCAGGAAGGTGGGGGCAAGTGGGAATTCTGGGACTTGTCTGTGAGGAAAAGTGGGAATTCTGCACAGGAAAAGTGGGAATTCTGTTGGAATACTGCAGGAAAAACACCCTGGGAGAGGGCAGAGAACCCTAGAAGTTGGGACTGGGAATAAAAGGAAAAGCAGGAAAAGTTGGAAAAAAACAGGAAAAAAAAACAGAAAAAAAAAAATCTGAAAAAGCAGGAAAAAACTGGGAAAACTCTTTGGAATCATGACCCCATTCCCAAGGGTTCTTTTCCCAGAATTCCTCCTGAAATCTGGGTTCCCACATGGCCATTCCCACCAGGATTCAAGGCTGGATCCAGGGATTTTTCCTGGGATTCTTCCGGGTTTTTCCTGGGAATGTTTCCAGGATTTTCCAGGGATTTCCCGCACCTGGCGCTCCAGGGAGGATTTGTCACATTCCAGGTCCTGGCGGCTCGAACGTTCCTGGAGCAGCTCTGCCCGCAGCTGCTCAATCTGGGAATAAACCCGAAAACCACGAATTTCCAGGATGTTCCATGGATTTCCATGGACCTTCCCATGGATTTCAGGAATGGGATCAGCAGATGCGCTGGGATTCTCCAGGAATTGTGGGAAGAGCATCCCTGGGATTATTCCCAGCTGGAAAAATTGGGAAAAATTCTCATTTTATGCCCCATTTATGCCTTGGAATTTTTGTGGAAAAAGGAGGGAATAAAGTCTGGGAAAAGCCCAGAATCCATTGGGATTTAATCCCTACATTCCCACTCAAACATCAAAAATTGGGAATTCCTTTGGGAATTCTTTGTCCCTTTTCCCAACCTCTTTCAATCCCCATTCCCGCCCCAACTAACAATTCCCAGTTGGAATTTTCAGCTGGGTCCTTGGGGGGGGGCGGGGGGGGGGGGGGGGAGGGGTTGGAATTCCAGGAGAATTCAATTTTTGCCAAGACAAGAATTCCCAAAATTCCCTGGATTTCACCTGATCCCGGCTCCGGGTCACCCTCTCACTCAGCAGTTCCACCGAGCTCCGCTCCTCGTCCAGCTCCAATTCCAGACGTTTGGATTTTTCCTGATGGGAATTTGGGATGGAATTTCTAGGGAATTTTCTGGGAATTTTGGAAAAATTTGGGGGGAAATTTCTGGGAATCTTCTGGGAATTCTTTAGGAATTTTCCATTATTTTTTAGGAGGAATTTTCTGGGAGTGATATTGTAATTTTTTTTCCATTTCTTGGATAATTTTCGGTTTGGTTTTTTTTCCAGGAATCCCCACCTCCAGCGCCTTGGAATGCCGAGCTCGCTCTTCCTGGGATCGCTTCCGATTTTCCAGGTCCTGCTCCAGCTCCTGGAGCCTCTGCAGCAACAGCTCCTTGTCCAGCAGGATCCGATCCCGCTCTTCCCGGTTTTCCTGGATCGTCTCCTTCAGCCGGGAAACCTGCCGGAAAAACCCCAAAATTCCCCAAACTCTCGACCGGATTTTCCCAAAAAATCCTCAGAATTCCTGGAAAACTCAGCTCTGATTCCCAACAAACCTCGTCCTGGAGCTTCCCGAGGTTCTGTTGGAATTTTTCTGCCTCAACCTCGCGGTCTTGGGCAATTTTTTGGGAATCTGTGAGTTCCCGCCGGGATTTTTCCTGGAATTCTTCCAGTTGGGATCGGAGCAAGGCCAGGGAGCTCTGGGATTCCGCCGTCATCTGCTCCAGCTGGAAAACAGGAATTTTGGGATTGGGAATTTTGTGGGATGGTGCCAAAACTGGGATCTGGGTGGAAATTTTGGGGGGGTGGACATCCCAGCATTCCATGAAAAAAGCTGAAAATTCCATGGAAAACCCCCAGAATTCAATGAAAAAAAAAAACAAAACAAATTCCCCCCAGATTCCCCCAAAAAACCCCACTCCAAAATGCCACAAAATCCTCTGAAATTCAATGAAAAACCCCCGAAATTCCATGAAAATCCCTGGAATCTTTTCGCACACCTCCTGACTGAGCCGATCCCACCAGAGCCAATCCCAAATCCCGCAGGGAAACCCCACAATTCCAGGAAAGAACCTCTCCAAAAAAAACCCCAAAATCCCACGAAAGCCGCCGGGATTCTGGGAATTCCCGCACCTCCTGGCTGAGCCGGTCCCGCCGGCGCCGCTCCTCGCTCAGGGCCGATCCCAAATCCCGCAGCTCCCGCTGGGATTGCTCCAGGCGCGATCCCAAATCCCGCTCCCGCTCCGCGCCGGATCCCAGCGACTCGGCCAGCGCCGCGCGCTCCGCCTGCCGCAGACACCGCCGCATTTTGGGGATCTTTTGGGGCTTTTTGGGGTTTTGGGGGATTTTGGGATGATTTCGGGGTTTTTTGGGGAGGTTGGGGGGGGGGTGTTTTTGCGGGATGTTTTGCGATTTTTTGGGATTTTTCTTTGGGTTTTTGGGAATTCCCAGCCCCACCAGTTTGGGTTTTTGGGAATTCCCAGCACCTCCAGTTCGGCCACTTTCTCCTGGAGCCGCTCCCAGTTTTCCCGCTGTTCCTGGGATTCCTCCAGCCGTGATTCCAGAACTTTCCGCGCCTCCACCGATGCCTCCAGCGCTGATTCCAGGGAAATCTGGGTCTTGGGGGATCCGTAGGGATTTTGGGGATTTTTTTTTTAATTTTGGGGGATTCTCGAGGAATTATTTTTATTTTGAAGGCTTTTGGGGGGGATTTTGTAGGAATTCTTTTTAATTTTTTGGCTGAGCCCACAGTGAGCAAATCTGGGACCCCAAATTCCGAAAAGTCCCAAAAATTTCCAGAAAATTTCCAATTTCTGGGATTTCCCCCCCTTACCTGAGCAGCCTTGTCCCGCTCCCCCCGGAGCTTTTCCAGATCCTTCTGGGCCTGCTCCAGTTCCTTCCGGGCCTGCTCCAGTTCCTGAGAAAAATCCCAAATTTTAGAGAAAAAATAATGGATTTTTGGGGAAGAATCCCGAATATTGGGGGGAAAAAATCCCAAATTTAAGCCAAAAAAAAGTCACAAACCACGGTGGAAAAATCCTGAATTTTGGGATAAAACTTCCCGAATTTCTCGCACCTTCCGGAGCTTTTCCATCTCCTGGGGGTCGCTCCGGGCTCGATCCCGATCTTCCCGCGCCGCCTGGAATCGCTCCTGGAGCTCCCGGAGCTCTTCCTCCAACTCCTCCCGCTCCAGCCGCGCCTGCAGCAGCCTGGAAAATCCCAACAATTCCCAACATTCCAACATTCCCTCCATCCCAAAATCTCCGACCCTGTTTTGTTGGGATTTGGAGTGGAAAATCATGAAAATCCTGGAAAATCTCGGAAAATCCCAAAAAATCCCAAATTTCAGATCACCCCAGGCTCTGGGACTCACTCCTGCTTGGCATTCCGGAGCTCTTCCTTGTTTTTCTGGAACATTTCCCGCCACTGCTCTGTCTCCTCGGCGCTCTCCTCCAGCTCCCGCCGCAGATTCCGGAGCTGCATTCCCAAATTTTCCCGTTCCTGCTCCAGGCTGGATTTCTCCTGCAAGGAATTGACAAGATTCCCCCAGGAAAAAAAAAAATTTCCCCGGGAATTTGAGCCAAAATATCCGCGGAATCGGCGGTGAGTCCGTGGAAATTCCAGAGGGGTTTTTTCCCAATTTTTCCCCCCATGCCAGAGGGATTTTTCCCAATTTTTCCCACATTCCACTGGAGTTTTTTTCTCCCCATTCTAGAGGTTTAGAATATGGGGAAAAGCCTGGGATTCCCAGCGCCATCCCGAATTCCAGTCCCAAATTCCCACCCCAAATTCCTGCCCTGAGTTCCCATCCCAAATTCCCCGTCCCGCATTCCCACCTCCGAGACCCGCTCCGTCTCCGCCCGGATCGTCTCCATCTCCCCCCGGAGCCGCTCCAGGTCGGAATCGTGCGCGGCCACCTCGGCCTTCAGGGCCCCCTTGAGCGCCTGCAGCTCCCGCTCCTGGCGCCGCCGCGACCCCAGAACCTCCTGCAGCTGCTCCCGGCACTCCTGCAGCTCCTGGCAACGGGAAAACCGGGATGTGGGACATGGGGAAACCCCGAAACATCCTGGGAACGGGAAAACCGGGATTTAGGGTGGGAAAAAACCCTCAAAAGCTCCTGGGAACGGGAAATACAGGATTTGGAATGCGGAAAAACCCCAAAACCTCCTGGGAATGGGAAATTTGGGATTTGGGATGTAGAAAAACCCGCAAAAGCTCCTGGCAACGGGAAATTTGGGATTTGGGGCTTTGGTTTTGGGGTTTTTTTTGTGTGTGATTCCTACTGGGATTTTTCTCATTTTGAGGTTTTTAGAGCTGTTTTTTGTGTTGGTTTTTTTTTTTCCCCCATTTTTGAGGTTTTTAGGGGTACCTGGTAGAGGTCCTGTGTGTCAGGGTCACTTTTGGGATCGGTGGCCAGCAGCTGCCCCTCAAGGCGGCCCAGCTGTGCCTCCAGCGCCTCCTTTGCGGCTCTCAGCTCGCTCAGCCTGGGCAATGAAGGGTTAACGGGGCAAATCAGGAGTTAATGGGGGAAATTGAGGCTAACTGGGGTTTTTTGAGGGGAAATAAATGGTTCCTGGGGTTTTTTTGGGGTTCAGAGGAGATTTGGGGGACTTAGGTGGAATTAGGGGAGGTTTGGGGGGGATTAAAGGAGGTCTAGAGGGTCTTGAAAGGGTCTTTGGGCCCCAAACCCCAAAAGGGACAAAGGGGGACCCACAGTGACCTCAAACCCCAAAGTGCCACCCAAGACTGCCCCCGACCCTTTAGGGGACCGCAAACCCCAAAGGGACACCAGGGGTGACCCCAAACTCCAAAGGGGGTGACCTGCCCCCAACATTTTAGGGGACCCCAAACCCCTGGGGGTGACCCCAAAGGGACAATGGGGGTGACCCCAAACCCATCCCCCCATCGGTGACCCCATTACTGGGCCTGGCTCCGCTGCAGCTCCTGGGATTTCCTGTCCAGGGCCTCCCGCAGGATTTGGGATTGCAGCGAGTCCGGAGCCACCATGGAACTCTGGGACATATGGAAACATTTGGGATGCTGGAGACATCCCGTCCTAAAATCCCAAATCCATCCCAAATCCCAAATCTATCCCAAACCCCAAACCCATCCCAAATCCCAAACCCATCCCCAATCTCAAAGCCACCCCAAATCCTAAATCTTGAATCCTAAATCTCAAATTCCAAACCCCAAATCCATCCCAAATCCCAAATCCATCCCAAACTCCAAATCCCAAACCACAAAACCCCTGGAGTTTTCCCACTCACCGCCAGCTCCTGGAATTTTCCCAGCAGCCTCGAGGTTTTCCTTTTCAGGGAAATTTCGCTCTCGGAACTCCTGGATTTGGGGTCGAATTTTGGGGGAAAAGAATTGGGAACGGGGTCATGGGAAAAGGGAAAGGCAGGAATTGCTGCTGGATCCCCCCAAATCCCGAATTTGGGGGAATTGGGGTCATGGAGTGGGAATTTTAGGGAGGTCTCAAGGGGATTTTGTGGCATTTGGGGGAAATTTGGGGGGATTTGGGGGCCTTTTGGGGCTGTTTTGGGGGAATTTGAGGCAATTTTTGGGGTGTTGTGGGGGCTCACCCCTCCTTTAGGATGCTGTAGATGAGCTCGGTGGGGTTTTCGCCGCCCCCCAGTTCCCGCTGGTCCCGCAGCAGGTCCGGGGTGGATTTCAGCTTCAGGAGGGAAAAAAACCCCTCAATTCCAACAAAAACCCCAAATCCCGCATTCCAGAGGGGGGGAAAACCCCAAATTTTATAGGAAAAAACCCATTATTTTATGGGGAAAAAAAACACAATTTCATAGGAAAATAACCCACATTTAATGGGGAAAAAGCTCCCAATTTTATAGGTAAAATCCCCTAGTTTCATGGGAAAACCCCCCCCAAATTTAATGGGAAAATGCCTTAAATTTTATAGGAAAAAAAATTTTAGGAAAAACCCCAATTTTCATGTAAAGCCCCCATTTTTTAGGACCAAAAAAAACACTTTTTGAGGAATTTCCCCCCCAGATACCTGCATCTCCACGCTCTGCTCCTCCACGCCCCCAAACCCGCCGGGAATTTGGGGAATTTGGGGCGGGATCGGGGCGGATTCCCGGGAACTCCGCGCATCCAAACTCTGCGAGCGCTTCCTCGGAGCCGCCCCGGGGCCGCGGAACCTCCGCGCCGCTCGCCCGCGGGACAAATTCCCGTCGAATTTGGTGATCAAGGAATCCACGGAGCGCAGCGGCTCCGTGTCCACATCCCCAGGAATTTTGGGAATTTCCGCATCCCTTTTTCCCGGTGTTTCCCCGTTCTTGGGAAAAGGCGCGCTGAGGTCCCCGTGCGATTGGGATCGGCGCAGCTCCTCCGAGGGTTTGGCGATTTTCAGGTGCTGATCCGAGGATTTTGGGGCACCCCGGGATCTTCCCGGGTCCTGATCAGAGAATTTTGGGATCCCCCGAGGCCGCCCCGAAGTTTCTTCATCCCAGGATTTGGGGACCCCCCTGGATCCCCCCGGAACTTCCTGATCCGAGGATTTGGGGGCCTTCCTCAGCTCCTCATCCCAGGATCTGGGGACCCCCCGCGACCCCCCTGAACCTTCCTGCTCTGAAAATCTTGGGACCCCCGGAACTCCCCCCACCTCCTTCTCCAAAACTTTTGGGGCCCCCCGAGATCCCCCTGAATCTTCCTCCTCCGAAAACCCGCGCCCCCCGCGCATCCCCCCATCCCAAATCTCCCCCTCCTCCTCCTCGGAGCCGCTGTGGGGCCGGGCTTTGGGGGCGCTCGGGGGGGGTTCGGGGTGTCCCCCTCTGATCTGCACGCCGAAGCTGTCGCCGCCGCGCTGGCCGCTGTTGAGCACCACGAAGGGCTGCCCGGCGATGCCCTGGACGCGCACGGCCACGCCGTAGGAGCCGCCGCGGCCGCGGGAGGAGCGCGGGGGGCGCCGCGGCTCCCGCAGGTCGCTGATGAAGCGGATCTGGACGCCGTGGTCCAGCGGCTGCTCCGCCATGGAGCCGGGCCGAATTCGGGCTCCTTAGGGGGGGAAAAATGGGTTTCCCTCGGTTTTCCCCGGTTTTTGGCATTTTTCCCCATTTTCCCCCCTGTTCCCCCCCCCCTCCCCGTTTTTTTGCGCTTCCCGCCCCCCCCGGTTTCCTCCTTCCCCCCCCCCCTTTTTCGCGGTTTTTTCCCCATTTTATCACGGTTTTTTTCCCCATTTTCCCCTTCCCCCGCCCCCGTTTTTCGCGGGTTTTCCCCCATTTTATCACGTTTTTTTCCTCCCTGCTTTTCCTCTTTTTTCCCGCTGTTCCCCCCCGTTTTTCCCAGTTTTCCACATTGTATTTCAGGTTTCCCTCTTTTTCCCCATTTTTTCCCAGTTTTCCCCATTTTTTATGCGTTTTCCCCCCTTTTCTCCCCGTTTTTTCCTGTTTTTTCTCCAATTTCCCTATTTTTTCCTCGGCGTTCCCCATTTTCCCCCTTTTTTCACTTGTCTTCTCCTTTCCCTCCCCCCTTTTTTCCCGTTTCCCCTGATGTTCCCAGGTTTTTTCCCAGTTTTTTTCCCGGCTTTTCGGACGAGCGGTGGCATTTTGGGAGCAGCGCGAGGACGGAACCTCCCCCCGCCCTCGATCCCAGAAATCCTCTGGAAGCCCCGGGAAAAAAAAAATCGGGAATTTCGGGACGGAGAAGCCGCGAGCCGGCCCCGAATCGGCCCCAGATCCCGGGATTTTTTCCCGGGGGCAGCCGCGGCTGGGAAAAAAATCGGAAATTTCGGGTTGGAAAAGCCGCGATTCTACCCCAAATTCGGGAGGTTTTTTTCGCGGGAATGACGCGAGGAGCTGCGGAATGAGAGGGGGAAGGGGATTTGGGGATGTTTGTTGGGATTTGGGGATGTTTGTTAGGATTTGGGGATGTTTGTTAAGGATTTGGGGATGTTTGTTGGGATTTGGGGATGTTTGTTGGGATTTGGCGGATGTTTGTTGGGATTTTGGGGATTTGGGGATGCCAGGATGGGTCTGAAGTCTCAGGAGAATCCTAAAAAACCCAAAAGGACTGAGTTGAGCGTGGGATGGGAGTGGGGAAAAGGATCCCGGGCCAAATCCTGCTGCCCCTCCGGAATCCCCACAAATCCCCGAAATGGCAAGGGAAGGACCCTGGGAGCGGAATTCCCGAATCCCTAAATCCCCAAATTCCTGAACCCCCAAATCCCCAAATCATGCCGTCCCTTCGGTATCACCACAAATCCCAGGAATCTCAAAATCCCTGGAATTTCAGGGGAAGGATCCCGGGAGTGGAATCCCCCAATTCCCAAACCCCCGGGATCCAGGAAATGTAGGAAATCCAGGCACCGACCTGAGCAGGGAGCAGCGCCGGCGGAAAATCGGGAATTTTTCCAGGTGACCAAAGGGCAGCGGGGCGGGCCCGGGGCGGGGCCGGGAGCGATCCCGATGGGAATTCCGGGATCCAGGGAAGAGCTCTGGAAAGGCCAGGAGGGGTCAGGATCACCGGGAAGGGCTGGGATCCATCACAGATCCCAGGATCCACCTCAGATCCCGGGATCCATCCCAAATCCCCGGATCCATCCCAAATCCCCGGATCCATCCCAAATTCCCAGATCCATCCCAAATCCCCGAATCCATTGCAAACCTTTGGAACCATCCCAAATTCCCGAATCCATCCCCAACCCTTGGATCCATCCCAGCTCCATCCTGGAGCAGGTGGAGAATCCATGGGGGGGGAGGGGGTTGGGAATGTTCCCAGATGGCTCCAGAAAAACCGGGAACGGGGGAGGGTCAGAAAACTGGGAGAGGATTTGGATTTTCCAGAAATTCGGGAGAGGATCGGATATTCCCGAAATGAGGAAATTGGGGCAGGAATTGCTCCTTTGCTCTCCCAGGATTTCCAGGATTTCACTGGAAAACTGAAAGGAAAGAAAACAGGAAAATGGAATTTTGGGCCTGAAAAAATGGGGGAAAAGCAGGAAAATGCAAATTTTGGGGCTGAGAAAAACCAGAATTTTGGGGATTTCCCTGGAAAAACAGAGGGAAAAAAAAGCAGAAAAGGGAATTTAGGGCCTAAAAAACCCCAAAAATGGGAGTTTTCCCTGGGAATGGAGTCGGGAAAAATCAGGAGGGGCAATCCCGGCCCCTTTGGAAGGGCGGAATTTTGGGAATTTTCTGGCTGGCCGGGATCCAGGGAAGCACAAAGAGCCTTTGTGGCTCCGACCCAGAAAAAGCCGTTTTGTAATTCCCAGAGTGGCCGGAAAATCTGGGGGAAAAAAATAAAACTAGAGTTCCTTTTCCAGGGCTTTTTCCCCTCTTCCTGAAGGAGGAAAAGGGAATTTGGGATTTTGAGAATGGAGAAAGGGAGGGAAAAATCCAGCTGGTCAATGGTGGGAAAGGAAGGAAAAAAATCCCAAATTTTCCCAAAGTATTCCCAAAATTGCTGGGTTGGGATCTTCCCAATACTTAGAATAGCCCCAGAGAGGTTTTCCCAAAATTCTGCTTCATTTTCCCAAAATTCTGCCCCATTCCCGAGTCCCTGGGGCCCAAATTGAGTTCCAAATAATCCCAAAGAATTCCTGAATTATCTCAAATGATCCCAAATGAATTATCCCAAGTGATCCTAAATGATCATAAATTATCTCAAATTATCCCAAATTATTCCAAATTAATTATCCCAAACCATCCCAAATTAATTATCCCAAACCATCCCAGGTTTTTTTTGCCTCCAGGGGGATTTTTTTTAATCTCTCCCAAAATTCCACTCTCGGCTCCTCCCCCGGGCGTTGTTTGGGGCCGAAGTCCGGGGATTTGGAGCCGCGCCCAAAAACCGGGAGCGGCTTTTCCGGATTTTCCAGTTTTTCCCGTTTTCCTGGGAACCCGAAACCGGGCAGGGGCGGAGATCGAGGGGGGAGAGGGAATTACAGCTGGAAAAATGGGAATTTTCACCCGGAAAAAGGGTCGGGCATGGGATCATTCCCCTAGGAAAAGGCTTGGGAGAGGGATTTCCATTTGGGATCGGGACATTTGGGATCGGGAATGTTCGGGATTGGGATCATCCCCCAGGAGCTGCTCCCGGGGCTCCCTGCGGAGCTGAATTCCTGAATTCCAACCCAGCCCTGGGCAGAGTTCCCAGGTCAACCATCGCCCCCAAATCCTGGGAAATCCCGGGGCAATCCCGACCCCGCTCCCAGCGCGGGATCGGGTGTCGGTTTCCAGGGAAATCGAGCCCTTGGAACCAGAGCCCGCGGGATAAAATTCTCGAGCACGGAAAAGCGGAAAAGCCTCAGGACAACCGGGAATGATTCCGTTCCTTTGGGATAACCGGGAATGATCGCGTTCCTCAGGATAACCGGGAATTGGGAATGATCCCGTTCCTTTGGGATAACCGGGAATGATCCTGTTCCTCAGGATAGCCAAGAATGATCCCATACCCTCGGAATAACCGGGAATGATCCCATTCCCTGGGATAACCGGGAACGATCCCACTCCTCAGGATAACCAGGAATGATCCCATTCCTTTGGGATAGCCGGGAACGATCCCATTCCCTGGACACCAAAATCCCTGCGGGGTTTGGGGTCACTCTGGGCTTGCCCTGAATTCCATCCCGGATTTCACCCCGAAATTCCCGCCCCGAGGAATTCGCCCCGACTTCAATCCCACACATTCCCCCCGGGAATTCCCTCCCTGGCCCCAAAAAGCCGCAGGGAAAAGGTGAAACCCCAAATCCTGCCCAGGGAAAGGGAATTCCGATGATCCCAAACCGGTCTGACCAGTCTGGGAATGCCCGGAGCGATCCCAAAAACCCGGAACAAAAAGGAACAAAACCCCTGGATTTGGGATCCCTTGGATTTGGAATCCTCTAGACTGGGGATCCTCTGGATTTGGGAAGAGGCTCCAAAAATCCCCCTGGATTTTTCCCAAAATATCGAAGGGATAACAGGGGGAAGTTGCGCTGCCCTGAAAGGTTGGGAAGGATTTTCTGAGGGGATCCCACAGGACAGGACCCCAAAACACTGGGACACTGGGACCCCAAAACTATGGGACACTGGGACCCCATAGAGGGACACTGGGACCCCAAAAAGAGATGCTGGGACCCCAAAAAAGGGACACTGAGACCCCATAAAGAGACAGCAGGACCCCATAGAGGGACACTGGGACCCCAAAAAGAGATGTTGAGACCCCAAAAAAGGGACACTGAGACCCCATAAAGAGACAGCATGACCCAAAAAGGGACACTGGGACCCCTTTCCATAGGGCAGGACCCCATTAAAGGACATCAGGATCCCTTCCTTGGGGACAGGACCCCACAAAGGGACAGCGGGACCCTGTCCCGTGTCCCCAGGCCCCTCTGCGTGTCACCCGGACCCTGTCCCGGGCCACCAACGCCCTCTGCGCGTCCCCAGGTCCCCTCCCGGTGCCACCAGTGCCCTCTCCCGTGCCTCCACGAGCGTCTCCGGTGTCACCGGCGCCTCCTCCGGTGTCACCAGCGCCCTGCCCGGTGGGACAAGACCCTGTCCGGTGCCACCAGCGCCCTCTCCGGTGTCACCGGCGCCCTGTCCCGTGCCACCAGCCCCCCTCTCCTGCCACCAGCGCCCTGTCCGGGGTCACCAAGCCCCCCGCCCAGGGGGCAGGACGCCCTCCCGTGCCACCGGCCCCTGTCCGTTGTCCCCACACCCCTGTGCGATGTCCCCAGCCCCTGTGCGATATCCCGAGATCCCTCTGCGATGCTCCCACAGCCCTGTCCGGTGTCACCAGGCCGTGTGCGGTGTCCCCAGCCCCTGCCGGTGTCCCCAGCCCGTGTCCGGTGTCCCCAGGCCCCGTTTGCCGGTGTCCCCCCCCCCCACTCACCGCCCGCTCCCGCCGCAGCCACCGCAACCTGTTACCTTCGCTCAGGCCCCGCCCCTCGCCACTGATTGGCCGGCGCAACCACAAACCCCGCCTAATGGGCGCGGCCCCGTATGACAAACCCCGCCCATCACCGCACCGGTGCTGCGTGGCGTGGTGGTGCCGCCATCTTGAGGAGGGAACCGGCCGGTGTTTTCGCCACGTTCAAGATGGCTGCGAAGCCACGCCCACTCTACGGCGGCAGGGAGAGACCGCGTTTCCTTGGCGCAAGCGCAATCGCGGCGTGACTAAGATGGAGGTCGGGGCAGCGCCGCCGCCGTTCTGGGCCGGGGGCCCGGCCCCGGGACAAACGTACATCCCCCGGGCTCTGGGACACACCGACATCGCTCCCCGGGGCACCGGCACCGGGCCCGCCGCGCTGCCCGCCGGCCGCACGCTGTGAGGGCAGCGGGGGCGCGGGAAGGGCTGAGGGGGATGGGGGGGTCCTGTGGGGGGTCCTGAGGGGGATGGGGGGGGGGTCCCGGGGGAGATGGGGGGAGGAAATGGGGGGGAACTGGGGAGACTGGGGGGCCCGTCAGGGGGCAGGAAAATGGGGAGACTCAGGGGATTTGGGGAGGGGGAGGGGAAATGGTGGCATTTGGGGAGGGTCTCTGAGGGCTGGGGGGGCGAACTGGGAGCAGAACTGGGGGGTACTGGGGAGGGGGAAAGGGAAGGGGCAGAAAATCCGGGAATGCCGGGGAGACTCCGGGGGCGCAGAACAGGGAAACTGGGACCCAAACTGGAGTGACTGAGACCCAGATTGGTGTCACTGGGACCCACACCGGTGTGACCCGGATCTCGGTGTGCCAGGAGCCCCATGGTGACCGGGACGTCGGTGCTGGGGCTGAAGTTCTCCGGGGGGGTGATGCTGGCCGCGGACACGGTGGGATCCTTCGGATCCCTGGCGCGGTTCCGGGGCATCTCCCGGCTCCTCAAGGTCAACGACTCCACCGTGCTCGGAGCCTCCGGGGACCTGGCGGATTTCCAGCACCTGCGGCAGCTCCTGGAGCAGATGGTGTAAGATTCCCAGGAATTTGGGAATTCCCCATCCCAAAATCCCAGATGGATTCCCGGGAATTCCCAGCCCAAAATGTCTTGGGAATTCTGAGATTCTCCATCCCACAATCCCCAGCTGATTCCCAGGGATTTGGGAATTTCCCATCTCCAAATCCTTGACTGATTCCTGCAAAGTCCCCACCCCGGAATTCCAGTGGAATATGGGAATTTCCCATCCTCAGTCTTTTCTGTGCGCCAATCCCCAGAATTCTTCTGCTCCTATCCTGGAATTCCTTGAGCACCAATCCCAGAATTCCTTGAACACAAATCCATGAATTCCTCTGAATTCCTTGGGCACAAAATCCCTGAATTATTTGGAATTCCTTGAGCACAAATCCCTGAATTTCCTGGCATTCCATCCCTGGATTCAGCGGCATTTTTTGCTCTGCTCCAGTCCCCGAATCCCTGCTCTCCAATCCCTGCTCTCCAATTCCCGCTCTCCAATCCCCAAATCCCTGCTCTCCAATCCCCGAATCCCCGCTCTCCAATCCCTGAATCCCTGATCTACACGGCCGGAATTCCCTGGAATTTCAGGATCGACGAGGAGCTGCTGGGGGACGGGCACAGCTACAGCCCGCGGGCGCTGCACTCGTGGCTGACGCGGGTCCTGTACAACCGGCGCTCCAAGATCAACCCCCTCTGGAACACCGTGCTCATCGCCGGCGTCTACGGCGGGGAGAGGTGAGGAGCCCGCCGCTGGCAGCTCCGCGGCTTTCTCCTTCTTCCCAGGGAAATTCCTTTTTCCTGGGGTGCTTCCTGCTCTTTCCCCAAGGGAATTCCCGGTTCCCGGGGTATTCTCACTGTCCCCCCGTTGTTCTGCAGTTTCCTGGGATATGTGGACATGCTGGGCGTGGCCTACGAGGCGCCGTCGTTGGCCACGGGATTCGGGGCTTACCTGGCCCAGGTGAGCCTGGGCTCGGGTCTTTATTTCATCATTAAATTATTAATTGTTTTTTTCTTTTTTAGCTCCGTATTTTTTAAATGACATTTTGATTTTTTGATCTTATTTAATTGTTCCTTTCCTTTATTCCCAATCTGTGTGCAGCCGCTGCTGCGGGCGGAGCTGGAGCGGGAGCGGGAGCGGCTCCCGACGCGGGAGGAGGCGCGGGAGCTGCTGGAGCGCTGCCTCAAGGTGCTCTACTACAGGGACGCTCGCTCCTTCAACAGGGTTTGTATCCCAGGAATCCACCCCAAAACCCACCCCAAAATCTGTGCCATACGTGGGATCCACCCCAAACCCACCCCAATCCTGGGAGCTGCTGGAGCGCTGCCCGAGGGTGCTCTACTACAGGGATGCTCTCTCCTTTAATAGGGTTTGTATCCCAAGTCCATCCCAAAACCCTGGGAATTCACCCCAAAATCCATCCCCAAATCCATGGGATCCACCCCAAACCCATCCTAATCCCAGGGTTTTAGCCACGGAATCCCGGGGCTGGGATTGAGGAATTCCAGGGTTTTTCCTGTGGAATTCTGGTGGGGATTGAGGAATTCCGGGGTTTTTCTCATGGGATTCCGGGTGGGAATTGAAGAATTCCGGCCTTTTCCCACAGTACGAGGTCGCCACGGTGACGGAGAAGGGCGTGGAGCTGGAGGGACCCCTGACCCTGGAGGCCAACTGGGACATCGCCCACGTGGTCAGGTAATTCCCACCCGGAATGTCGGCAGTTGGAATTCCGGGGGTTCTGGGCACATCCAGGTCATTCCCACCTGGACACAGCGGGATTGGGAGTTCCAGAGGGACATCCAAGTGTTCTGAGATCCAGGGTGACAATTCCTGCTCCTTGAGGAACATCCAGGTGGTTTTTCTGCCCCTCTAACCCCCATTTTTCCCTTTTTTTCTGTTTTGCAGAGGTTTCGAGTGATCTCCAGGAGCTGCTCCGGCCTCGTCAAATCCCCATTTTTATCCTTCCCTCTGGAATGGCAAATCTGGCATTTTTTGGGAATAAAATCGATTGTTTAAGACCAATTTGTGTGTTTGTTCTTTGGGAATCGTCAAAAAACTGTAGGAATTCTCCTGGAAAACACAGATTTCAGGGAATTCTGGGTGGATGCTGTGGCCCCAGATCCCAATTTTAACCGAAACTGTGGAATTTCTGAGGTGGGAAAAGCCCTTCTGGGATGGAGCCCAGGAATCCCTAAACCCTTGTCCATGATTTTGGGGCATTCCATGGGATTTTTCCTCAAAATCCCAAACCTGGAGGGATTTCGAGGCCACAAAAATCCAATTACAATGTAATTTTTCCCCTCCCCATTCCCAAAATTCCTCTGGCAGCATTTTCCCAACTTTTCCTTAAAAGAACCCAGGAATTCTCCACGGAAAAAATTAATTAATTAAATCCAGGATTTTTCCACCCAAATCCTGTGGTAATGAAGGAATTTTTTCCACAATAAAAACACTGTTTATTTATAAATCCATTTCCCTGCTTTTATTCCACATTTCCCACTCCTGTACAACTGCAAGATGATCCATATTTTTTTTTATTTTTAAATTTTATTTATTTCGAATATTTTTTTCAATTTTTTTTCCTGTTTTCCTTCCGGGAAAAGACCCAAAAAAAAAAACCTCCACAAATCTTATGGAAAAACAGGTGCCAGGTGTCTCTGGAATTTGGGAATTCCAAGAATTTTTAAAATAAAATTTAAAAAAAAAAAAAAATTTTCCCAAAAAACATGCAAATTCCGGTAAAAAATCAGAGCTGGCAGTGAAAAATCAACCCAAAATCTTTTTCTTTTCATTGATTTTTTCGGGTTTTTCGTCACAGTTTTAGTCACAAATCCCAGATTTTTCGACCCTAAGGAAGGTGCGGTTTTCCAGGATGGTTATTTTTTAAATAAAGTTGATAATTAACAATCCAAAAGGGGGAAATCCAAGGAGAAGCTGGGGTTTTCTGCCCCTCCAATGGGAAGTTTTTGGGGAGAAATTGGGAAAATTGAGTTCTGGGCAGGAAAAGCAGCGCCAATCCCAAAAACTGCTGGCGGGGAATGGTGGCTCCACAATTCCCAAGCCAAATTCCCTCAAAACTCCTTAAATTCCACCAAAATTCTATCCAAATTCCCAATTTCCATTAAAAATCCCCAAAGTAACTGAATCTTCACAGCCAAGCTGAAGGAATTTTCTGTAAGAAACAGGGATTTTTCTGGGTTAAATTCCAAACAAAAGTCAAGGAAAAAAGAAAGAAGAATTCCCCCAATTTTTTTGGAAGTTAAATCCAGGGACTTTTAGTCTTCTTGGAAAAAAACCTGGGCACAAACGACGTCAAATTCCCACCGCTAAAAACCAGGAATTATGGTACAAGTGAGGTAAAGAAAATTCCCAAAAAATATCCACCCACAAGAGAGAATTCCAAGGAAATACCAACACAGTGAATCCAAGTTTTTTTTTTTTTTCAGTTTTTTTTAAATAAAAAAAAAAGAAAAAAAGTCACGAAAATCCTCCCAAAAAATTGGCGGAAACGGCAAATCCGGAAAAATCCCAGAAATCCGCTGGGAACTGGGATCTCATCTCTTTGTTCCAAAAACTGGGAATGTCCTTTGTTTTGGGGCCAAAAATTTGGGAATATGCTTGGGTTTTTGGGGCTAAAAAATGGGAATATCCTTTAATTTCTGGGGTGGGTTTGGCTCTCTGAAAACAGGGAACACCCTTTAATTCTTGGGGCAAAAACCAAGGAATTTCCTTCAATTTTGGGGGCCAAAAATAGGGGATAACCTTCAATTTTTGGGGCAGAAAATTGGGAATAGCCTTCATTTCTGGGACATGTTGGGATCTCCAAAAATCAGGGAATATCCTTTCAGTTTTGAGGGCCAGAAACTGGGAATATCCTTCCATTTCTGCAGCCAAAACCTTGGAATATCCTTCAATTTTCGGGCCCAAAACCAGGGAACACCCCTTCCACTCCCAGCGCTCCTCGGCCTCTCCAAACCCAGGAATTTCTGGGATGAATCTGTCCCATTTTTTTTTCCTTTTTTTCCAGGAATTCTCAAATTTCCATCAGCTCCAAATCCGCCTCCTCGAAGCCGTAGAAGGACTCGGCCTCGCTCTCCCCCTCGAAGAGCCGGTGCAGGATTTCAGGGTCGGCCTCGGGGTCGTCGTTCTCCGGGAATTCCGGGGACGATTCCCGGGTTTTGGCGATTTTCAGCCTCTCCTCCATGGCGGCGATCAGCTCCTCCTGCTCGTCGCCGTTGCGCCGCGGCGATCCCGAGTCCCCGGCCGGCCCCGGCAGGACGCTGGCCACCAGGAAAGATTTCCGGATCAATTCCGGGCAACTCCCCAGCACTTCCAAAGCTTCTCCCAGCCACCCCAGCAGCAGCTGGAGCAGCGCGGAGGAGTCGGAATCCGCCAGGTCTCTCGCCCGCTCTCTCCATTTTTTGTGGAGGAAATTTTTCAGGGATCTCTTGACGCACACGTCCAGGGGCTGGGCGCGGGAGCTGCACCCCGCGGGGATGACGGCCGGCAGCGCCCCGGCCGTGCTGAGCACGGCCAGCACCTCCTCGGACAGGTGCGTCCGGTGGCAATCCAGCACCAGCATCCCTTTGGAGGCGCCGCCTCGGCACTCCGTGTGCTTCCTCCACACGCGGGCCGCCCACAGCTCCATGATCTCGTCGTCGCCGCAGCCGCCCTCCTTGGACTCCAGCAGGATGGATTTGGGCAGGGCGGTGGGACAGGGCGGGCGGCCCCTGGAGACGACCAGGGCGGGGAGGACGCCGCCGTCGGCCAGCAGGGTCAGCACCAGCTCGCACCAGGGCTCGCCGTTGCCCACGGTCTGCAGCGCGCTCTCCTTGCGCTCGTCGCTGCCCAGCACCTCCGCGTCCAGGAACAGCGAGATCTCGTCCACGGCGGCGATCATGGCCGGGGGCAGCTCCTGCGCGTGGATCTGGCGCTGCACGAACTCGATGAAGGCTCCGGCGTTGCCCTGGATCTCCTTGGGCAGGGGGTGGGCGACGGCGCGGCGCGTGTGGGTGCTGAGGTGGTGCCGCAGCATGAACCTCACGGCCCACTCGTAGGAGATCTGGAAGCCCCCCTCCAGGGCCCTGCCGATCTTGGTGGCCTTCTGGAAGAGCGTCTCCTCGTTGACGGGCAGCTGCTGCTCGCGCTGGGTCAGCACCCACTCGGCCAGCTTCTCCTCGGCCTCCAGGCTGAGGTACTTGCCCTCGGGCAGCTCGGGCCGCTCGTCCTGCAGGGCCTGGCAGCGGCGCAGCCAGCGGCGGATGCGGCGGGGCGGGCTGCGGAAGTGCCGCGCCGCCTGCTCGGGGCTGGAGCACAGCGCGAACAGCACCACGCGCAGCTTCCGCACCGGCAGCGGCTCCTTGCGCGGCTCGGGCTCCCGCTGCTGCGGCGGCGGCGGCGCGGGGGCGGCCTCGGGGGGCTGCGGGCTCGGGCTCTCAGGGGGGGCCTGAGGGGGGCTCTGGGGCTTTCGGGGGGTTTGGGGTCTGGGAGGGGGAGGAGGGGATGGGGTTTGGCAGGGAGGGGGCTGAGGCGTGTCCTGGGTGTGCCTGCAAAAAAGGGGGAGTGGGGAAAGTGAAATGTTTGGGGTGATTGGGGATTGGGAGAAAAGGGGAATGGGGAAAGTGAAATGTTTGGGGTGTTTGGGGATTGGGAGAAAAGGGGGATGGGGAAAGTGAAATGTTTGGGGTGTTTGGGGATTGGGAGAAAAGGGGGATGGGGAAAGTGAAATGTTTGGGGTGTTTGGGGATTGGGAGAAAAGGGGGATGGGGAAAGTGAAATGTTTGGGGTGTTTGGGATGGAGAGGAAAGGGGAGGGAAAAAAGGGGGGGAAGGGGAAAAAAGGAAAAAAATGGGAAAGGGGGGAAAAGGGAGAGAAAAAAGAGGGGGGAAAGGAGGATAAAAGGGGGGCAAGGAAAAAATACAGGAAACAAAAAGGGAAAAAAGGAGAGGAAAAAGGGAGAATAAGGAGGGAAAGGGAGAGGAAAAAGAGGAAGGAAACAGGGGAGAAAAATGGGGGGAAAGGGAGGGAAAAGGAAAAACAAGGGGAGGAAAAAAAGGATGGAAAAGGGAGGAAAAAAGATGAGAAAAAATTCCCATCCATGGACTGGGAGGAGAGATGAGGATAAACAGGAATTTTTGGCTTACCTGGAATGTGATATCCAAGAAGGCCCTGGAATACAACAGAATATTTCCAGTTTTTATTCTGATTCATTTAAGGTGTTTTAGGTTTTTACTTCTATTTAATTTTATTTCAGAGGAATTTGGGATTGGTGGGGATTCCTGGAAAAACCGGAATCAAACCAAGCTCCCTCAGGAATGAATTCTGAATTTCCATCCCATTAAAAAAAAGTAAAATTAATTCAGTTTATTCCCAACCCGAGCTCTAGAATATGAAGATTTCTTGGATTTTGACCGGAATTCCGAGTTTTTCCCATTTTCCCGAGTTTTTTTCCCAGTTTTACCTTGGACAATGATGTTGCTGGACTCGTGGGAGGGGTTGAACACCAAATGTTTGGCCATGGAGTCGCCCTCAGAGGTGACGAAGAGGCAGGAGGAACATGAGAGCCTCACCCCGCTGGGAAATGGGAAAAAAGAGGGAAAAATGGGGGACAAAGGAGAAAAAAGGGAAAAAGAGGGGAAAGAAAAAGGGAGGAAAATGGGAGGAGGAACAAAAGTAAATAAACTTTATGATCAGATATAAACATGTGTCCAACCCCTCATTAATAACTAAATCATTGATAGCTAAATCATTATTATCAATTGTTTCTTGTTAGTAATTAAACTAATAATAATTAAAATACTAATAATTGAACATTAAATGATAATTATTAATAATTAAAATGTAAACTTCACCCCCAATGGGAATAGGACCCATAAATCCCCAAATCCTTGGATTTTCCCCCAGAATGAAAAAGGTCAGGAATTCCCAAGGGCTGGAATTCCCCTGGAATGGGATTTTGGGAGTTTTTTCCGTACCTGGCCGTATAGTTCTTGAACAAAGCCAAATATTTGGGGCTTTTCCGGGGAACGTGGTTGCTGGAGAGGGAAAAATGTGTGAAAGTGAGGGATAAGCTGGAGAAACGGCTGTAAAATCAAAGAAAACACCCCATAAATAATAAAAAACCCCTATAAAACACAGGAAAACTGCTCAGGAGCCCAAAATTGTTCCCAAATCCCAGATTTTTCCATCCTTGATCATGTGGTTGGCATAGGCATGGAAGCAGCAGGAATTCCGGTTTTCCCCCATTTCTGCCCCATTTTTCACCTTTTTTTTGCCGCTTTTGCTCAGTTTTCCCCCCGTTTTTCCCCAAATCCCCGTACTTGATCATGTGGTTGGCGTAGGCGCGGGAGCAGCAGGTGCTGTAGCGGCACAGGGAGCAGTGCACGTAGGTGGGGAAGTGGTTGGGGAAGTCGGGGATCTCGAAGCTGCACTCCAGGCACGTCTGCCGGCCCAGGCCGCTCCTGGGGCAAAAAACGGCAAAATCCATCAAAAGCGGCACTTTGGGAGCGCCTCGGTGGGCAGGAAAGGGGACAGGAGGATTTAGGATGGCCATTTGCTACAAACAAATGATTATTTAAAACTAATCAACATTAATGAACTAATATTAAATTATCAATAGTGTCAATATTCCAGGACGGAATTCCAGCTTTAATTCCCTGTTTTCCAGCTCCACCTGTCCAAACCAACCTCAGGATTCCTGTATTTTTCCCCAGAGTGACACAATTTTCTCCCAAAATTTCCCCTATTATTCCCAGAAAATCACTGATGTTTTCCTGCCAGCTCTCTTGGGGATGCTTCACTGGCTGGGGAACCTCAAACTTCCCATTCTTTTGCCAGATTCCTGTATTTTCCCTGTTTTTCCCTCGAGTTTCCCCAAAACTCCTATTTTTTCCACGAAAAGCACTGACTTTATTTTCTGCTGGCTCTCTTGAGGATCCCATGGTGGCTGGAGAATCCCAGAATTCCTGGTTTTTCCCCAAATTTTCCCCGAAATTCCCTTTCCCCCAAATGCCCGTTTCTGCCTGGAAAAGCGCTGACGTTTTTTTGCCGGCCCTGCGGGGGGCGTTGCGGTGGCACAGGAAGAGGGGCTGCGGGTCGGAGCAGGATCCCAGGGGCGCCGGATCCGGGCCCATCCCGTGGGGAGGCTCCAGCGGCAGCGAGCGGGGCTGGCCCCGCGACGCGCGGATCGTCACCTGGGGGAGCACCGAAACATCAGGGAAACCGGGCTTTTCCACAGAGAATCTGGGGTTTGCACCAATTCCCAGTCAATGCCATGGAACACCCAACCAGCTCTATAAAAAAACCAATTAACTCCGGGAAATATCCAATCAATCACAGGAAACATCCCATGAACCCCAGTAAATTCCTAATTAATCCCCTTAAATTCCCAATTAATTCCACAAAATTCAATGAATCTCATTAAATTCCCAATGAATCCCACCACACACCAAACCCCATAAGAAAGCCACTCAATCCCGTAAACCCCTCCCCAAATCCCCCCCTTAATCCCACCCCTTTCCCCATCCCCACCACCCCCAGCCAACAAAAGCCACAGGGATTCTTCCAGGAGTTTTTCCCGGGAATTTTTCCATGAATTTTTGGGGGAATTTTCCCATTAATTTTCCCAGGAATTTTTCCAGGAATTCCAGTAATTTTTCCAGGAATTTTCCCGGGAATTCTCCCAGGCCGGGCGTGCCTTGGTGCCGGGTTTGAGCCCCTCGAGCTGCTTGGGCTTGCGGAAGGTTTTGTGGTGCTGCAGCTTGTGCTCGATCTTGTCCTTGGCAAACAGGAACTGCAGGCGGCACTTGTTGCAGTGGTACACGCTCTTCTTCTGGAAAAAAACCGTCAGCATTAATTAATCATTAATTGTTTCATTAGGCATTGACTGTTTATTAGTTAATACCTGTTATTAAATAGCTATCAATTGTATATTGAGTACTGAATGGATATTAGGACTGAAAACTGCACTGGTAGCAGTGGTACATGCTCTTATAGGAAAAAGCAGTAATTAGTATCAATTCTTATTTATTTTTTATTTATTAATTATTTAATAGTTATTACTTAGCTATCAATTCTTTATTGAGTATTGAATGGGTATTAGAACTGCAGGCGGCACTGGTTGCAGTGGTACGTACTCTTCTTCTGGAAATCATTTTTTTATTATATTATTAATTAGTTAGTAATTATGGAGTAGGTATTAATTATATATCAATTATTAAGTAGGCACTTTTCCCAAGGAATTCCCTGGAACCGGGGCTCACCTGGCGCCTCATGAAGTGCTGCTGGAAGGCGCTGCCATTCTTGAACAGCCTGAGGCAACCCCCAGATCCCATTTTTCCCAATTCCCACCCAAACTCAGTCGATGTTCAGCAGTCCCCAGTTCCCGTTTTCCCGGAATTGCAGCTCACCTGGTGCCTCATGAAGTGCTGCTGGAAGGCGTTGCCGTTCTTGAACACCTTGAGGCAGTAGGGGCACAGCAGGTGCCGCGTGTCCTCGTGGATCAGCCGGAAGTGGCTGTCCACCTCCGAGTACAGCGACGAGCGGTACTGGCACACCTGGAAAACCCGGCAAAACCCGGGAAAACCCGGATGGGGGGTGGGGAAATCCAGGGAGCCGGCGTGTTTGAACAGGATGTGGGAAAATGGGGAAAAAATCCCAGGATTTGGGGCATTTCAGCAGCAGGGTGTGGGAAAATCCCAATTAATAGGGGAAAATTCCATGGTTTTCCATACCTGGCACACACAGGGAATTACTCTGGGATCTGTGGGGTGGGAACTGGGAATTCCAGGCGGGAATTCCGGGAGTTTTCCATACCTGGCAGACGTAGGGCATCTCCCCGGGTTTGTGGGTGTCCTTCATGTGCTGCAGGAAGAGCGGCTCGCTCTCAAACGCCCACTCACAGATCTTGCACTTGGCTGCACCAAAAAACAGGGGAAAACGGGCAAAAGGTGAGAAAAATGTGGGAGCTGGAGGTGTGGGGGGAAGGGAGAAGGGGGGGAAAGAGGGAAAAGAAGAGAGAAAAGCAGGAAAAGGGGAAAAGGGGGTAAATGGGAAAAAGCAGGAAAAGGGGGAAGGGAGGGGAAATGGAAAAAAAAAGGGAAAAAAAAAAAAGAGGGAAGAGGGAAATGGGAGAAGGTGGAACTGGGGCTGGAGAAATAAAACTTGGCTGCGTTTTGGGGTGGATTTTGGGGTGACCTTGAGCAAGGGGTGAGGGAAGAGTGACAACTCTCCTTCCATAAATCCAGGAGCAAAATCCTGATTTAGAGATAAAAAATTCATGGAAAAGCTCAGCCTAGGGGACTTTTAGGAGCTGTGCATGGTCTCCAGGTGGAATTGGGGCTGGAGAAGTGAAATTTGGCTGGACTTTCAGGTGGATTTTGTGGTGACCTCAAGGAAGGGGTGAGGGAGGAGGGACAATTTTCCCTGTCCAAAACCCCGATGAACCCCAGAGGAAATTCCCAGGTGAATCCCAAAGAGAAGCAGGAAAAGCACTGACTGCTGGACTCGTAGGGGCTGTGCACGTTCTCCAGGTGGCACTGCAGCTGGAAGGGCGTGCTGAAGTGGCGGTAGCAGTGCTGGCAGATGGTGTGCACGTCCACCTCTCCGTTCTGCTGGTCCAGCTCCACGTGGTGCTTCATGTGGTTCATGAACCTGCAGCGACGGAATTCCCGGAGATTCCCGTTCCCCATCCCGGGAAAATGCACTCTGTGCATCGCTCCCAGCTGGGTTTGGGCTATTCATGGATTATTCCTGGCGAATTCCTGGATAGTTCCTCACTGGGGGGTGTTCTTGAGGCAGCAGTGCCCAGGCCCCAAGTGCCTGTCATTCCCACAATCCCAGCCCATTCCCACACAACTCCCACAATCCCAGGTTATTCCTGGGTTATTCTCAGATAATTAAAGGATAATTAGCATATAATTAACAGATAACAGCTCGCTGGCTGTTGTTCTTGAGGCGCTTGGTGCAGTGGGGGCAGCGGTGCCTCCATCCCACTGCCCATCACTCCCACACTGCTCCCATCCCATTTCTGGGTTATTCCCAGGTAATTAATGGCTAATTAACGGCTAATTCAGGGCCGATGGCTCACCGGATGTTGTTCTTGAGGCGCTTGGTGCAGTGGGGGCAGCGGAAGGACGTGGGCACCCTGGGGCAGGGTGGCACAGCCGCCCCCTTGCCCCCGTCCCGCCCGTAGTAGAACTCATCCACCAGCATGATCAGCTTGGCCTGGGCGGGGTCGGCCCCGCCCTCACCTGGCTCAGGTGCGGCCTTGGGCGGGGTCGGGGGCGGGGCCGGGGCCGCCCCCTGGGCGGGGGAGGGGGCCTTGGCCGAGGGCGGGGCAGGCTCGGAATCCAGGGATTTGCGTTTCTTCAGGAATTCCACCAGCTCCGGGCAGCAGTACTGTTGAAACAGAGTAATTAACGGCTGCTCGCTAATTAGAGCTGGGGTAATTAATGGGAGACAGTGAGCTGGGGCTGGGACAATGAATATGGAGACATTGAACTGGGTCTAGAATGAATCCCCACTTGCTAAACTGGGTCTAGAATGAATCCCCGCTCATTAAGCCAGGTCTAGAATGAATCCCCACTCGTGAAGCCGGGCCTAGAATGAATCCCCGCTCGTTAAGCCAGGTCTAGAGCTCCCTGGTCCGGGATGATGACTTACACACATGTGGCCCCGCAGCGCCTCGGTGACGCGGAACTGCGAGTCGCACTTGGGACAGACCTTGCGTCCCCCGTCCTGGAAATCCAGGTTGGGAATGGGAGAGGAGCTGCCTGCAGCGGGACAGACACGGATCAGCTCCCAGTGCCACCGTTCCCACTTCTCCCCTGCCCCGGTCACTCATAATCCCGAAAAAACCCCCAATTTTCACAGCCTTTGTCCCACAAAGCCTTTCAAAATTCCCTATTTTTCCCTTTCCCACACTCTATCCCACAAAGCCTCCCAAAACCCCCGTTTTTCTCTTTTCTACCCTTTATCCCACAAAGCATCGTAAACCAACTCCTGCCCCCACGAACCTGGAGCACCCCTCAACCCCAGTCGTGCCCCCCGCGGGGTGGAACTCCCTTTTCAGGGGATTTACCTTTCCGGGGCGCGGCCGAGGCCGAGGCCTCGCTGGCGGGGCCGCGCTGGGCGCTGCCGGGGCTGCTGTTGGGCACGGCCAGCGCGGCGGGGCCGTGTGCCAGCGAGGGCACCGTGCCCAGCGTGTTCACCAGCTTGGCCACCTCGGGGCCGCCGCTGCCGCCATCGCCGGGCACGCCCGGGCGCTTCACGGTCACGAAGCTGGCGATGCTCACTGCGGAGGGGAGAGCGTTCTGTGGGATTCCCGACGGGAACGGGGCTGGGAACGCAGCCACCTCCTCCGGCTCCCTCCTTGGGGCTTCACCAGAAATGGTTTGGACAAAATTCCAGCGAAATTCCAGCCTGGAATTCTGCCCCTGCCACTTGGCCTGGATCTTCTACCTTGAGTCTCCCCCAGGGATGGTTTAGACAAAACTCCAGTGAAATCCCAGCCAGGAATTCCAAAACTGAACCACTTTTTTACCCAAACTGCTCCAGATTCTCCTCATTTCCCAACATGTGAATAAACTCTGAGCCAAAAGCAAACTCAGGCCCAACTCCCAACATCGCCCCCTGGCTCCCACGGATTTTTCCATGAGAATTCCCACAGGAATTTGGGCCAGGATCCAGAATTTGGGATAGGATCAGGAACTGGGGCCAGGATCCAGAATTTGAGATATGATCAGGAACTCAGGCCAGGATCAGGAATTTGGGCTAGGATCAGGAACCGGGTGACTCACTCTGCTGGGGCGCCTGGGCCTGGGGCACGGTGCTGCGCAGGGTCAGCGTGGCCGGGATGACCGTGGCGAAGGCGTTGGTGGCCGGCCGGCCGGGCCCGGCGCTGCCCGGCCGCACCTGCGCCACCGGCGAGAACACCTGGGGAACGCCAACTGCTGGTTTAACAAACTGGGTACCTGGGGCTTCAAACACAAACAGAGAGCCGTCATCTGACCCCAGTCCCAAAAGGAGAAATTTGGGATTTACAGCTTTAATCCAGGTGCGAGTAACCCCGAGTTACGAATCTGTATGTGGAATTAGTCAATCCCAACTACTGGGTTAACAAACTGGGTACCTGGGGCTTCAAAGACAAACAGAGAGCCATGATCCAACCCCAATCCCAGGAAATATGGGATTTACACCTTTATTTGGGATTTACAGCTTTTATTCTTATTAATGATAATTATTATTAATATTATTAATGATGATCACCTGGCACGAGGGTGATGGAGCCCACCCAGCCCATGGGGTTCTACACTGGCCCCTTGTCATTGTTATTACTACTATTATTACTGTAAACTATTATTCATGTTATTGTTATTGTTATTATTATTGCTATCACCTGGCACAAGGAGGACAGGCTCATGGGGCTCTGCACTGGCCACACCTCATCATCATCATTACTAGCATTATTCCCATTACTAGCTATTACTGAATGGTTCTCATTTGATTAATGAATTAATTACCTGGCACGAGGGTGATTGGCCGGACGGTCTGGCCCTGCTGGACATTGAGCACGATGCCCACCTGGTTCATGGGGCTCTGCACAGGCCGGACGTTCTGCACCGGGAACCCCTGGAACCCAAGGGACGCATCAGCCCCAAAACTGTCCCAAACCAACCCAAAACCATCCTACACCAATCCAAAAACCGTCCCAAACCAACCCAAAAATAATCCCTGGAATCCAACGGATCCGTCACCCCTGAGCCATTCCTGAGGGAATTCCAACCCCAAAAAATATCTCAAACAAACCTAAAAATCACCCAGGATTGGGGTTGGGTTTTGGGGCTTAGGATTGGAATTTAGGTTGGGGTTTAGGATTGGGATCAGGACTGGAATTTGGGGTTCAGGACTGGAGTTGAAGGAAAACAAAATCTCTGGAGGGTTTGAAGTTTTGTTGAGCCAAACACTCAACGGGGTCCAACCCACATCCCACAACCCCAGGGGGATTTTGGCATGACAGGAGAAGCAGCACCCAAACCAGAGCGAGGAATGGGAATTTTTCCCAGGAAAGCAGGGTTTTCCTGGGATTCCCCGTGGAGCTTTGGGCCAGGAGCTGACCTGGGTGGTGATGAAGATGGGCTGGGTGCCCGCGGGCGGGTTGGTGCCGTGGTTGGCGTTCTGCATCAGCTGCACCGGCCGCAGCAGCGGCTGCGTCACCACGGCCCCCAGGCCGGGCGCGGGGCTCTGCGCCAGCAGCAGCGACTGCCCGCCCGGCTGGACAGCGGCGTTCCCGCCTGGAAAACAGCCCACAGCCGTGGGGAAACGGGGAAAAGGCAGGGGAAACGGGGGGAATGGCAGGGGAATAGGGGGGGAAAGCCAGGGGAATATGGGGGGAAACACAGGGGAATATGGGGGCAAAGCCGGGGAATATGGGGGAAATGGCAGGGGAATATGGGGGGAAACACAGGGGAATATAGGGGAAATACAGGGGGAAAGGGAGGAAAAGCCAGGGGAATATTGGGGAAAATACAGGGGGAAAAGCCAGGGGGAAAAGGGAGAAAATCCAGGGGAATATGGAGAAAAAGCCATGGGAATATGGGGGAAAATATCCATGGCAAAAGAGGGAAAAACTCAAGGGGGAAAGGGGGAAAGTCTAGGGGGGAAGTGGGAAAAAATCCATGCCAAAAAGGGGAATATCCATGGGAAAATTGGGGAAAAATAAGTGAAGGAAAAAGGGACAAAATTAAGTGGGAAGAAAGGGATAATCCATGAGAAGATTCATGGGAATATGGGGGGAAAAAAATCTGTGGGGAAAGGGGAAATGTAAGTGGGGAAAGTCGGTGGGAAATATGAAAAAGTCACTGAGAAAAATGGGAAACATCAGTGGAAAAAGGGAGACAATGAAGTTGGAAAAGGGGGGAAATTGGGGAAAATGAAGTGGGAAAAGGGGGAAATGACCTGTGGGATTTTTTTCCATGGAATTGTAATCCTCCACCACTGAGTCCTCGATGACATCGCTGATTTTCTGCCATGGCTCCAGCTCCTCCTCCTCACATTCCATGAAAAGGTCCGTGTCTGCCATCCTGGAAAAAATGGGGGGGAAAAGGGAATTTGGCACTAAAAAACTCAGAGGGATTTTTTTTCCAAGGGGAGGAATGGCTTGGTTTTAGATCCCAAAATTTCAAGGGAAAACAAAGGAGCTAGAAATTTTCAGATTATTTCTGGGGTTTTTTCTAGGGAAATTTGGGGAAAATTCCTGGATTTGACAAAAAATTGGAATTTTTTCTTTCCTCTTCCATTAAGAAAATCCAGGTTATTTCACAGTTTTAAAAATTTTAAATCCAAAAAAATTAAGATTTAAAAAAATCCCAACGGATTTTTGGTTATCCCAAAATTCCCAGCTTAGAATAGGCAGCAGGAGCGTCAGTTTGGGAAGCTTTTAATTAAAATTAGAACAAAATAAAAATAAAAGCATTGGGAGGAGAATTCCATAAATTTTGTGATCAAAGGAAAAATTTGCAGGGATAAAACCAAAAATTAACCACAGCTTCCCAATCTGGGAATTCTCTCCATTGCTTCAGCCTGGGATGGGGGGAATAGTGGAAAATTTTCCTGGAATGGGGGAAAAAAATGGATTTTGTTGTCTCCTATCCCACAGGCAGAACCTTGGAATGCTCTCCTGCCTCTTCCCAAAAAATTCCTCATCTCCAGGCCTTGAGAAGCTGGAAAAATAATCCCAAAAATATCAGGAATGGTTGGTTTTCCTTGGTTTTGAAGTGGATAACACACCCAAATTAGATGTAAATTAGATGTTAATAATAATTACTAATTCTGTTTAATTAGCAGCCCTAAAGCACCCTGGAATTGGGAAAATTCTGAGAATTTTGAGGAATTTGGGAAACAAAATGCAAATTTCCTTTGGGACTTCACCCTTCACCTTCCCATCCATAAAAAAAAAAAATCAGGAAAAATCTAATCCCGTTAATTGACCAGATTTAACTTGTGCTAATTAATCACTAAAAGCCTCTAAAATCCTTCATTTTGATTTTTTAAAATTGTTTTATTATTATTTTCTCCAGCATCTTCGGGAATTTTTCTGGTGGGATCCCTCCCATCCTCTGCCCATGCTGGGATCGGGTGAATCACAATAAAATCCAGTGAATCCAAATAAAATCGGGTTTTTGGGAAGCAGGATCCCACCCCTCCCCAGCTCCCTGGCACATCCCAGCCCCAGGGAATTCCAGCAAAACCTCAAGCTCTGGGAATTTTCAGAGAAGCAGCCTCGAGGGGTTTTGGGGATGGAATCCCAAATCCTGCTGGAGGGAGGGAATTCCTGAGCCTCTCCCAGGAGTTCTGGGATCCCGGCTTGGGCAGGGGAGAAAATGAGGAGCTTTCCCATTTTTTCCTGCTTGGATCCGGGAGGGATGAGGGGATGGAGCTGCTGCTGAGAGTGACAGAAAAAACTGGGAAGAAGGGTGGGATGGTGATCCCAAATCCCTGAGGAGAAGGTTGGAAAACCCACCCCAAATCCCTGAGGAAAGGAATGGGATGGAAATCCCAAATCCCTGAAGAGACAGGTGAGATCCCTGAGGAAGAATGCTGGGATGGCACTCCTGGATCTCTCAGGAAAAGGCAGGAACACCAATCCCAAATCCCCGAGGAAGAAGACTGGGATCCCAATCCCAAATCCCGAGGAAGAAGGCTGGGATCCCAATCCCAAATCCCGAGGAAGAAGACTGGGATCCCAATCCCTGCGGCCAAGAGGCTCCCTCCCCTCACGGCGCTGGACAGGGGCACTCACTCAGCGAAGGTGAAGCACCAGCAGGCCAAGGATGATGGGGGGGGGGGGTCTCACCCTGCAAACCGCTGATCCCAGACCCTCCCCTTTTCCTCAGCCTCCCCTAAAAAGCGGGAAAAGGCCGCTTCTCCCGAGAACTCCGGGAAAAGCCCCCCGCACACCCTCAGCGTATTGTGGCGGCTAAGAAAGAGAGCGAAAAATAATCCCCGTGCCCAACATGGCCGCCCACCAGCGAAGCAGCGCCGCCAAAGAGAGGAGGGGGCGGCAGCGCCGGGAGACGGGGGAAAGGACGGACACGACCGCCCCTTCCTCACCCCGGCGGTGGCGACCGGGGGGCGACCGTGATGGGACTGTGAGGGGACCCCCAGTATGGCGGGAGGGGGTGCGCGGAGGGAGCGGCGGAGGGGCCGCATCACCACCGCCCCCCTCCCCTGAGGGCGGCCGCTTCACCGCGCCCCCCAGGCCGTGAGGGCTGCGCGCGGATCCCTCCGCGTCCCTCAGCGCCCGCCCGGGCCCGGCGGGAGCGGCCGCCGGAGCCGCCGCGGCTCCTCCCCGGCCCCTCCTCGGCACCCCGAGCCCTCCCTCCTCCTTCTCCTCCTCCTCCTCCTGCTCTTCGCCTCCTCCTCCTCCCGCCACCGCTTTGTGTACGGCGCGCTCCGGCCCTGCCGCCCCCCCTTCTTCATTCCCTCCTTCTCCCCCATTCCCGGGCGGTTCGAGCCGGTTCCACCGTCTCCGATCCCCCCCGCCATGTCCATCTCCCACTACTGCCGCCGCCGCCACCCCCGGGGGCCCGGCCGCCTTCATCCCCCCCCCCCTTCCCCGCGCCCCCCGCCTCACCTTCCTCAGCGCTGCCGCCGCTCGCTCCTACGGGGCTCCGCCGCTCTCCGGGCGAGGCGACCCGCAGGGCACGGGGGCAGGTGGCATGAGCCCCCCCCCCCACTTGGCGGGATGCTGAGGAGGAGGAGGAGGATGAAGATGGTGATGAAGAAGAAGAAGGAATTATCCCTGGCTCTGCTCGCCCTCTGTACGTTCTGCCAGGGGGCGGCTCCGTGCTTGGCGTGCGTGTGGGTTTTTTTTCCCCCCCTCCTCCACTTCACCCCTCTCGGAAAAGGGGGGGGATAAGAAAAAAAAGGTCGTCGGGCCCGGCGGGCTGATACAGGCGCGCGGCGCCCGCAGCCGCACCACACATACAACACACACACCACACACACAAAAAGGGGACCTGGCCGGCGGAGGGATACCGCTGACGTCACTTCCGCCTGCGCTCGGTGACGTCACGGGGCCGGACCCTGAGGCGGCTGAGGGAGGAAAGGGGAAGGGCGGGAAAATGGCGCCGCTGGGTCGCGACCCCCGCCCGCTCCTCGCGGCTCTCCCGCTCATGGATCCGCCGCTGCTGCGGGGCCGAGGCGGCACTGAGGCGCTGAGCGCTTGGGGAGCGGCGGGAGAACGGCTGGCCCTGCTCTCGGGCCGGTGTCCCGCGCGGGGTGTGAGCGGCCCGAGAGCCCTCAGGGCCGGGCGGGCCGTGAGCAGCGGTCAGCCCTCACAGCTGAGGGATGCTCGGGGCCGAAATCTCACACCTCAGGCCAAAATCGTTTACCTGAGGGCAGAAATTCTACCCATGAGGGCAAAATTGTCCACCTGAGGGCAAAAATACTCCACCTGAGGGCAATAATGCTCCACTTCTCCACCTGAGGCCAAAATTCTCCACCTGAGGGCAATAAAGCTCCCCCTGAGGCCAAAATCGTCCAGCTGAGGGCACAAATTCTACCCCTGAGGCCAAAGATATCCAGCTGAGGGCAAAATCTCTCACCTGGGGCAGGTGTTGGTAAAACTGCCAAAGAAAAAAGGAAAAATAATTAAGAATTTAAATATCTTCAATAATAAAGGAACGACCCCAAAATAATCATTTACATCTCTTTTATTCATAGCAGAAGAATCCCTTTTTTTTCCTGCTTTTCCTGGTGGTTCGTGGAAAAAAGCAGGGATGTAAAAAAATGGAAATATTTTGGAAATTCCAAAATAAACATTACCTGGAAGGAGGGGGGAAAAGGGCAGATTCCTTAAAAATTCCATACTAAATTATTAATTAATTAATTAATTCTCATTAGGGACAACGCCAGCAGGAATTAGGAGTGAAATCCTGATTCTCCAGAGGATTTTTTTTTTTCACCCAGGAATGCCACAAAATATTTTTTAAAGTTGCTGAAATCCCTTGGGAGAGAATTCCCAGGAAACATTCCGAAAATCCCGAGGTTTTGAACCAAAACTCCTCCCTCCTTCTCTATTCCCAAATTCCTTCTCCAGGCTGGAAAAAAGTCAGGAAAACTTGGAATAAAAAGGAGAAAATCGGGGGGGAAAGCGGGAATTCCGCGGAGGGAGAAGTTTGGAAGTTTCCCTTTGGCGTTTTAAGGCGGAATTTTGTTTTTTCCGTGCCCGGGATCCTCCCCTTGGCTCCTCCTCTCCCACAGCCCTCCCCTTTCCCCCTGGGTGTCCGACCCTTTCCCGGCTGTTTCTCCGTAAAAATCCAACGAAAACTCCTGGAATTCCCATTCCCAGCCCGGTTCAGGATGGGTAAGAGATCCCAAAATCCCCAACAATCCCAAAAAAACCAAAATTTGCTGCTTTTGGCTTCCCGGGGTTGGGGGGGGTGAAAGTCCGGCTTTTCCCTGGATTTAAATATTTAAATATCCCCTAAAAACCCCGTGGGTTTTAATTAAGAGCTCGAATTCCTTCATTAAAATCCATTTTCCCTCGAATTAATTGGGAATTTATAATCCCTAAACTTCCAAAAACTGGGAGAAACTCCTGGATTTGCTGCTTGGGAACAGGAAAAACCCTCGGAAAAATCCTTTAAGATCAGATTTGGCTTCTTCCTGACGTGTTCCGTATTTATGGGGATAAATCCTTGATTTCCAGGATCGTTTTCCTGATTATGTTTTGTGAGGATAAAACCTCGCATTTCCAGGAACTTTGACTTTTGGCTCTGTGGGGAAAGTGGGAGGGGCCAAAAAGTTGCAAGCCGTTTCCATGGGAAACAGGAGTTCAAAACAGGGGGGAAATATCAGGAATTTTGGGATCAAACCCAGCAAAACATGAGGAATTAGTAGCAGGAATGTGTAGCCAAAAAATATCAATATTCTAACCAAAGATATGCTGAATTTCCTGGAATTTTTTTCACTCCCAAGTGGAATTTTTTGAGGAATTTTTTTGGGTCCAAGTTCCTGGAAGTCAATAAATAACTTTGGGAATGATTGACGCGCCTGGTATGATCTGGGAGCTCAAAAACTTGGGAATTATGGAAGGAAATAAATCCTGGAATGTTGTGAAAAATGAATTCCCTAAATCCCTTGAGAACTTGTTTTTTTGGGAGAAGATTCCTGAAATTCCTGGATTTTTTTTCAGTGGCTCCTCTGTTGTTTGCAGTTGAATTTGAATTTGATTTTCCCAAATTTACTCTGGATTTTCCTCCCTGGAACTTGGAATATTTTTGATATTAAACCCTGGAATTGCACAGAAACTCCCTTTTTTTTTTCTAGCCCTTGCTAAAATCCCAAATTTATCCCTCCTAATCTGGCACTTTGGGACAACTCAGGGAGCCCAAAGTTGGGATAAATTCCAATGGGTTTTTCCCCTGGAATGAGCAAAGGCACAAAAATTGTGAATTGGGAATGAGAAGCTGGGAATAAGGAATTGGGAATGGGGAACTCCTTGGATTTGAGGCTGGGAAATGGGAATGAGGAATTGGGAATGGGGAATTCCATGGATTTAAGGCTGGGAGATGGCAGTGGGGAATTGCCAATGAGGAGCCAATGGAAGGCCCCAAATTCCCAGGATTTTTGGGATGTGGAAGTGATGGAATTTTGCCCTTTTCCAGCAGGAAAATGCGGAGCGTGCGGGCCGGGCTATGCCAGCCCTCTGGAGGCCATGAAAGGCAAGTGCTGGAATTGGGCATTCCCAAATGCTGGAATTGCTGGGAGCTCTGGAATTGGGGATCTGAGCCCCAGGTGTGCCCGCAGGGCCCCGGGAGCAGCTGCTGTACCTGCCCTGCATCTACCGGAACACCGGGATCGGCATTCCCGACTTCCTGGCCACCGTGGACGTGGATCCCAAATCCCCTCGGTACTGCCAGGTAGGGCCTGGGAGAGCCGGGGGATCCCCAGTCCGGGCGAGCCTGCGATCCTGAATCCGGGAAAATCCAGGGGAATCTGGGGTCCCCAGTCCACGAGAATCTGGGAAACTTCTGGAGAGCCTGGGGTCCTGAATCTGGAAAAATTCAGGAAAACCTGGGATCCTGAACCTGGAAAAATCCGGGAGAACCCGGGATCCCAGATCTGGGAAGATCCAGGGGAATCTGGGAAAATCTGGGGGAATCTGGGAAGATCCAGGAGAACCTGGCATCCCACATCCAGGAAGATTCGGGCTCCCAAGTCCTTCCCAGCCCTGGCAGGGACAAGCAATGCTGGAATTCGGGGAAGGGGGATCTGGAACTGGATCCCCGTGGTTTCACAGGTGGTGTAATACAGGTGATGTTTCACAGGTGATATTTCACAGGTGATGTTCCACAGGTGATGTTCCACAGGTGATGTTCCACAGGTGATATTTCACAGTGATGTTCCACAGGTGTTGTTCCACAGGGGATATTTCAAAGGTGATGTTCCACAGGTGATATTTCACAGTGATGTTCCACAGGTGTTGTTCCACAGGGGATATTTCACAGGTGATGTTCCACAGGTGATGTTTCCCAGGTGATGTTCCACAGGTGATGTTCCACAGGTGATATTTCACAGTGATGTTCCACAAGTGATGTTCCACAGGTGATGTGATGTCCCACAGGTGATGTCTCCCAGGTGATGTTCCACAGGTGATGTGATGTCCCACAGGTGATATTTCACAGTGATGTCCCACAGGTGATCCACCGGCTGCCCATGCCGCACGTGGGGGACGAGCTGCACCACTCGGGCTGGAACGCCTGCAGCAGCTGCCACGGGGACCCCGGCAAGTCCCGGCGGTTCCTGATCCTGCCCAGCCTCGTCTCCTCCCGCGTCTACGTCGTGGACGTGGCCACCGATCCCAGGGCTCCCAAGCTCCACAAGGTTTGGAATTCCCCCCTTTTTCCCTGCTTTTTCCCACTGATTTTTCCCTTTTCTCATCCTTTTATGCCAATTTCTTCCTTTATTCCCTGATTTATTTATTCCCCGATTTTCCCCTTTCTTCCCATTTTTTTCTCTTTTTCCCATTTTTTCCCCCTTTTCCCTTCAAACATTCCCACAAACCTTTGACCGCAAATCCCCATTTACCCCCACCGCCATCTCATTTCCAAGAACTTTCCCCATTTTTCCCAGAATATTCCCCATTCCAGATGGTGGAAGCTGAGGAATCTTCCCCATTTTTCCTGGAATTTTCCCCATTTTCCCCCGTTCCAGGTGGTGGAAGCCGAGGAGCTGGCCCGCAAGGCCAACGCCGCGTTCCCGCACACTTCCCACTGCCTGGGCTCCGGGGAAATCCTCATCAGCTGCCTGGGGGATCCTGATGGCAACGGAAAAGGTTCGGAATTCCTGCAGATTCCATAAAAACATCCGCAGGGATTCATTTCCGTGCAAAATCCTGCAAAATCCATTGAAGACGTGGAATCTTCCTGGAATCTTTAGCACATTCCTGCAGGTTTTTCATTGATTTCCTAGACTGCTTTTGTGTTTCATTTAATTTAAAAATGGAAGTAGATATACATAAATAATTTGCTTTATTTAAAGCAAAATAATTTTAGGAATTATTATAGGAAAATATAAAATCCTAGGAAATTGTTTTTATTACCAATAATAAAATAATGTGAAATAATTTTAGAAATTATTATTATTATTAGCAATAATAATAATAATAATAATAATAATAATAATAATAATAATAATAATAGTAAGTGTAGTTTTTAAAAAATTGCTTTATTTCAAGCTCTGTAAATCACTCTGAACTCCTTTTTTTGGGAATTTTTTTCCAGGCACTTTCGTCCTCCTGGATGGAGAAACCTTTGAAGTGAAAGGAAATTGGGAAAATGGAGGAAAAGTCCCAAATCTGGGCTATGACTTCTGGTACCAGCCCCGGCACAACGTCCTGCTCAGCACCGAGTGGGGTGTCCCCAGGGTCCTGGCCCAGGGATTCAATCCCAAGGATGTGGAGAAAGGTCAGTAGGAAATCTGGGAAATTCCATTTTTGAGAGCAGAAACTCATAAAAAATCCAAAAAAACTCTGAAAAAATTCAATCTTTGTGTGCAAAGTCTTAACAAAAAATGCAAATTTTGACCTTAAAAACTCCTCAGAAATTCAATTTCCCACTTCTGAAACCCCTGGAAAAATCCCAATTTTTTTCAATCCCACTTTTACCCCCAGTTTCACTCCGAACCGCTGACTACTCCATAGAAAACAGGAATTTAGGGAATATCTCCCCTTTCCAGGGCACTACGGGCGGCACATCAACGTGTGGGACTGGCGGGAGCGGCGCCTGGTGCAGGAGCTGGACCTGGGCGTGGGCTCCATCCCGCTGGAGATCCGATTCCTGCACGACCCCAGCGCCGCCCAGGGCTTCGTGGGCTGTGCCCTCAGCGGGGACATCCGGAGATTCTACAGGAACCCCGTGAGCTCGGGGATTTGGGGGAGATGTCAGAGAATCGGGCCTTTTTCCGTGGAATTCCTGGGTTTTTGGAGAAAATCCGCTGGGAATTGTGGGGTTTTTCATGAAATTCCAGAGGGTTTGAAGGGCTTTTCCATGGAATTCTTGGGTTTTTCCATGGAATTCCAGGAGTTTTAGGGAACTCTCAGGTTTTATCACTGTGGGATTGTGGGGTGGCGTGGATATTCCATGAATTTTGGGAATTAATTCGATGTTTTCCATTCTCAGGAAGGAAAATGGGAAGCGGAGAAGGTGATTGAGGTGCCCAGCAAGAAAGTCCAGGGATGGCTTCTCCCGGAGATGCCAGGTCAGTGGGAGAAATTTGGGAATTTTCTCATGGATCAAGAGAGGATTTTGGCGCGATTCTATCCTTAAATGGCAAAAAATTCCAAATATTGGACGGTTTTTTTTGAGGAAGAATTTTGGGATGAGCAAAGGAACCCCGGAGTGGGATTTGCTCTGTGCTGGGGGTGGGATTTTCCAGGAAAATCCTTGGAATTTGAGTCTGGATTTCCTCAGGGATTCTGGAATAATCCAACTCCTTCCCAACCCCATTTTTTGGCGTTTCCACGTGGGAATTTGGGGATTTTGGGGATTCTCTTTGCTCCCATTCCCTGATTTTCCTCTGGAATTCTTTGGGAAGGGCTGATCACGGATATCCTGATTTCCCTGGACGACAGATTCCTGTACTTCAGCAACTGGCTGCACGGGGACGTGCGTCAGTACGACATCTCCGATCCCAAAAACCCCAAACTGGTGGGGCAGGTGAGGAGGAAATTCCAAAAAAACCTAATTCCCTTGGTTTTGAAGGGATTCATTCAGATTTTCCATGGATTTTAACGGTTTTCCAGGTTTTTCTGGGAGGCAGCATCTCCAAAGGAGGAGCTGTGACCGTAGTGGAGGATCGGGAATTGCAGGATCAGCCGGAACCATGCGTGATCCAGGTGAAGAATCCCAAATTTTTTTCCCTGATTCTTCCTGGATTTTTGGAAATTCCCGACATCCATAACCCCTCCTGAGGTTGTTCCGACCTGGATTTTGCTTCCTCAGGGATGAGTTTCATTCCAGAAATCCCAATTTTCCCTCAGAAAAAAATCGTGGAATTAAGAAATTAGGGGAAAAAAATTCTCCCCAGAGCTGGCCATTCCTGAGTCTGGGATTTCAGAGCCCCTGGATGGTTTTTCCCCTAAAATTCCATTTTCTCCCCAAATCTGGGGCCTGGCCGTTGCCAACTCCGGGATTTCAGAGCCCCTGGATGGTTTTTCCCAATTCAGGGGAAGCGGATCCCGGGGGGGCCGCAGATGCTGCAGCTCAGCCTGGACGGGCGCCGGCTCTACGTGACCACGTCGCTGTTCAGCGCCTGGGACCGGCAGTTCTACCCCGGCCTGCTCAAGTGAGACATAATGATCAATAACGGCCTATGGGCTGGGTATTGGCTGGGTATCGATTGGGTACTGATTGGGTATTGGCTGGGTATGTATTGGGTACTTATTGGGTAATAATTGGGTAAAATTGGTTAACAGTTAGTTGTTGGTTATTATTAGTTACTGATTATTGATCAGTTATTAATTGGTTATTAATTGATCATTAATTAGTTTATAACTGCTTGTTGATTCTTATTGGTTGCTGATTATTAATTGGTTATTGATTGGTTAATTGATTATTAGTTGATTGTTAAATGGCATTTAAACTAATTGGTTTTTAATTGGTTTGTAATTGATTCATAATGTGTTATTAATTGGTATTAATTGGTTGGTAATTCCAAATTTTGATGGGGAATTTTGGGATGAATTTTGGGTTATTAATTGATGATTAGTTCGGTTTTAGTCGCAGCCCCCGTTATTTTTGTTCAATGGCTGCAGGGAGGGCTCGGTGCTGCTGCAGCTGGACGTGGACACGGCGCGGGGGGGCCTGGCCGTCAACCCCAAATTCCTGCTGGATTTCGGGAAGGAGCCGGGCGGGCCCTGCCTGGCGCACGAGGTGCGCTACCCGGGGGGGGACTGCACCTCCGACATCTGGCTGTGAGCCCGCTGGAACGCCAGGGAAATCTGGGAATATCCGGGAATGATTGGGAATGGGGGAATGTGGGACTGCACCTCCGACATCTGGCTGTGAGCCCGCTGGAACGCCGGGGAAATCTGGGAATATCCGGGAATGATTGGGAATGGGGGAATGTGGGACTGCACCTCCGACATCTGGCTGTGAGCCCGCTGGAATGCCAGGGAAATCTGGGAATATCCGGGAATGATTGGGAATGGGGAAATGTGGGACTGCACCTCCGACATCTGGCTGTGAGCCCGCCGGAATTCTCTGCTCCCATTCCCTGATTTTCCTCTGGAATTCCCTCGAGAAGGGCTGATCATGGATATCCTGATTTCTCTGGGCGACAGAATATTTGGGAATATTAGGGAATGTGGGTACTGCACCTCCACCATCTGCCTTTGATCCCAGGAAATTCAGGATTTATCCCATTTTTTCCACACACCTTTCCTCTCTCCATTCCTTTTCCCAGGGAATTTGGGGTGCCTGGGGCTTCATCTGCTCGCAAAGCAGCCTCTCCTAAAAATCATCTCTGAGATTTCTGATCAAAAATCAAAACTTACAATAAAATTCTCCTTCCAGCAGCTGAATTTCCCTCTTTTTTTAGGGTTTTGGGCACTTTTGGCAATTTGGATTTTAAAAAAAAGTCATTTTCTGACATTTTTCCCTCCTCTTTTGTTGCCTAAAGATAAGCTAGGGATAATAGGGGGATAGAATAGGAATAAAATAAAAATTAAGTAGGGATAAAATAGTGGTAAAATATGGATAAAATCGAGGGGAAATAGAGAAGAATAAAGATAAAATAGAGGAAAAAATAGGAAGAAAATAGGGGGAAAATAGAAATATAAAATCGAGAAAAATAGGGGGAAAATAGCTGACAAATGGGGATAAAATGCCCATCTGGAAGCAAACCCCGGGAAAAGAGGCAGCGCCGGGAATTTCCCTCAGACCCTTCCCGCGGTCCCGGCTCCGCCCGCGGCCCCCCCGGGATTTGTTTGTCCCGGGATTTTCCGGGAATGAGCCTCGGCAAGCGGCGGCTGATGCAGGAAACAACTTTATTGATGGCAGGGAAAGCAGGGACAGGGACGGGGACGGGGACAGGGACAGGGAATGGCCCGGCGGACCCCGAACCCCGAAATCACCCGAGGGGACCCCAAAGCAGGAATCCCCCGTGGGACCCTAAAGCCCAGAATCACCCGGGGCACCCCAAAGCCCCGATCCCCCCCAGCCCCATCACCCGGGGCACCCCACAGCCCCAATTTCCCCCCGGGACCCCGATCCCGCCCCGGCGCCGTTTGCCGAGCGCGGCGCTGCCGGCGCCGCTCAGGGCAGGGTCACGGACTTGGCATCGCCGCCGGGGAAGCGGATCTGGTGCGCCAGGCACGGCCCGTTGGGCTCCTTGCCGAAATCCACCAGGAAGTTCTTGTTGACGCTCAGGCCGCCCTTGTCCGTGTCCACGTCGAGCTGCAGCATAACCGAGCCCTCCCTGCGCGGGGACAGCGGCGGCTCAGGGCGACAGCGACCCCCGGCCCGCACCGAGCCCGCCCGGAGCTGCCCCGGACAGCGACCCCCGGGCCCGGGGCCAGCGGCACGGGCTGGGATGGGGGCGGCTGGGGGTCCGCAATTCCCGAGGGAGGGGACAGGATGGGCACAGGGACACCTTTGGGTCCCCAGCTCCCTCAGGACGGGCACGATTCCATTCAGAAGGGGCTCGGGGCCGTTTCCCCTCCCCAGCTCCCTCAGGACGGGCATAAATCCATCCAGGACGGGCTCGGCGCCGTTTCCCCTCCCCAGCTCCCCCGGGCTCGGCTCAGGCTCTGCCCGGCCAGGCCGGACCCCCTTGCGCTGAGCTCAGCCCGGGCTCTGCCCGATCCCGACCCGGCCGGCAGCGGCTCCGGGGCAGCCTCGGGGGGGTCGCGGCCCCTTCCCCGCTCCCACCCTGGCCCGGGAAGCCCCGGGCAGCCGGGAGGGGCTCACTTGATCAGGCTGGGGTAGAACTGCCGGTCCCAGGTGCTGTAGAAGGAGTTGGTCACGTAGAGCCGCTTCCCGTCCAGGCTCAGCTGCAGCGCGGCGGGGCCGCCGTACACGCGCTTGCACTGGGACACAGGACTGGGGTTACTGGGGGCACTGGGGGCACTGGGGGCACTGGGACACAGGACTGGGGGCACTGGGGCTGGATTCCAGCAGGGGCACTGAGAGCAGGCTCAGGCTCATGGTCAGGTGAGGACACACACTCACACTCAGGTGAGCACACACACTCACACACAGTCCCACACTCACGCTCACCCCCGGTCCCGCCCCCCCGCCCCGCCCGGAGCTGCAAGCCCCGCCCCAGCCCCGCCCAAACGCGCCGGCCCCGCCCCCCAGCCCCGCCCAGACGCGCCGGCCCCGCCCCGCTCACCTTGACCACCAGCGGCTCGGGCTGGCACTTGAGCTCCTCGTCCCTGCACACGGTCACGGGGCCCCCTCGCAGGATGCTGCCCCCCACGAACACCTGCAAGGGCCGCGCTGGCACACGAGCGTTCCCCGGCCCGGGCCCCCGGGCCCCCCGGCCCCGCTCGGCCCCCCGGCCCGGCCCTGCCCCTCACCTGCCCCACCAGCCGCGGCTTGCAGCTCCGCGACAGCTCGTACTGACGGATGTCCCCGTGCAGCCAATTGCACACGTACAGGAACCGGTCGTCCTGGCTGATGACGAGGTCCACGATGAAGGCTGCGGGCAGAGCCGGGGCTCAGGGGCACGGCCAGCACCGGGGGAGCCCACACGGGCCTGGCCTGAGATGGGCTTTGGGACAGGGACCAGGACTTTGGGCTCGGTCAGCATTCGGGCTCAGTAATCATTTGGCGTCAGCCTTGATTTGGGGTCAGTCAGGATTCAAGGTCACCCCGCAGGATTCGGGGTCCCCCAGCCGGCTCTGGGGTCAGCCCGCAGGATCTGGGGTCAGTCAGGATTCGGGGTCCCCCCGCAGGATTCGGGGTCCCCCAGCCGGCTCTGGGGTTCCCCCCGCAGGCCGTGCCCGGCTGCAGAGCTCGCCCAGCCAACAGGAATGCCACCCCCGAGGGCACACGCACCCGGCATCTTGGGCATGATCCAGCCCGACACGTCCTTGGCCGGGATCCGGATCACTTCCTCCACGGCCCAGTTGTCTCTCTGCACAGGGACACCGAGCCCGGCTCAGCCCGCGCTGCCCCGGCCCGAGCCGAGCCGAGCCGGGCACGACGGGCTCAGCCCCCGCACCCTCCCCGGCCCCGCTCCCGCTCCCCGCCGCCCCGCACTCGCCTCGCAGGATTTGTAGAAGCGGAAAATGGCCCCGCTCAGGGCACAGCCCACGTAGCCCTCGGCGGCCTCGGGGTTGTGCAGGAAGCGCACGGTCATGGGCAGAGAATCCTCGCCCAGGTCGAAGCACTGCGTCAGGCTGCGGCATGACAGGTTCCACACGTTCAGGCGGCGGCCGAAGACCCCTGCGGGACACGCGGGAGAGGCTGGGGGCGGCCGGGGAGAGACCCCCGAGGGGCTCCTGGGGGGCATCGGCACGGGAACGGCGGGAACCGGGGACGGGGAACTGGGAAATGCGGGAACCGGGAAATGCGGGAACCGGGGAACTGGGAAATGCAGGAATTGGGGAGGGGGACTGGGAAATGCAGGAACTGGGGAGGGGGAACTGGGAAATGCAGGAACTGGGGAGATCACAGAGTAATACGGGATTTTGGGAGAATACACAGAAATGCAGGACTTGGGGAGAACACAGGGAAATGCAGCTTTGGGGCAGCAGGACCCTGCCCACCCGGGGTTCCTCCCCGCCCAGCCCCAGCCCGAGCCCGGCCCAGGCTCCGGCCGCAAATCGGCCTCTCGGGGGCACCGAGCGCTGCCGGCCCCAGCTCAGCCCTGCCGGCGCTGCCACCCGCGTGTCCCCACCTTTCTTGAGGTCATCGGGGTTGAAGCCGCGCCCGGCCACTCTGGGCACCATCCCGGCCGAGCTGACCAGGACGTTGTGCCGGGCCTGGTACCAGAAGTCGTGCCCGGTCGGGGGAGCCTCACACTCGTTCTCCCAGTTGCCCTTCAGCTCGAAGGTCTCTCCGTCCAGCACCACGAAGCCACCTGGGACACACGAGGGACGGGCGGGGACAAATCCAGGCTTCTGCATTTCCAGCGGGACCCCCGGGGTGGGAGTTCGGGCAGGGACATGGGAATTCGGGCAGGGAAATGGGAATCCCGGCAGGGAAAAGGGAATCCGGGCAGGGAAAATTTACCTTTGCCGTGGCCAGCGGCGTCGCCCATGTTGGCGACCAGGACGTCGCCGTTGGGCAGGGGGTGGGTGACGGACAGGTAGCCCTTGTTGCACTTCCAGAACACATCCACGGGCTCGATCATCTGCACGAACCAGCGCCAGTTTCAGCCTCCGCCTGCTCGGCGCCTTTCCCGGCCGTACCACAGAGTCCGTCCGTCCATCCATCCATCCATCCATCCATCCATCCATCCATCCATCCATCCATCCATCCTCCCTCCCTCGCTGCCCCGGCTCCCCCGGCCGTACCTTGCAGATCCGCGGCGCCCGGCACTGGGAGCCCACATCCACCACGTAGATGCGGGAGGAGATGAGGCACGGCAGCACCAGCTTGGTCCTTTTGGCCGCGGCGCCGCCGTCGAAGCAGCCGCAGGCGGGGCCCCAGCCCGCGCAGTGCAGCTCGTCCTTGAGGTTGGGCATGGGCAGCCGGTGGATCACCTGGGCACGGCCAAGGCAGCTGAGGCCGGGCCGAGCCGGGACAGCCCGCGGGGAGGGCCCGGGGCCGGGGGAGCCGCGGAGAGGGGCCGGGAGAGACCCCGGGATTTGGGGAGCCGCGGAGAGGGGCCGGGAGAGACCCCGGGATTGGGGAGCCGCGGAGAGGGGCTGGGAGCGGCCCCGGGATTTGGGGAGCCCCGGAGAGGGGCTGGGAGCGGCCCCGGGATTTGGGGAGCCCCGGAGAGGGGCCGGGAGCGGCCCCGGGATTTGGGGAGCCCCGGAGAGGGGCCGGGAGAGACCCCGGGATTTGGGGAGCTCTGGAGAGGGGCTGGGGGGCGGCCGGGAGCAGACGGGACAAAGGTTTAAAGGTTTCCCTCGGTTTCAGGGCGCAAAGAGCTGCCCGGGCGGCCCCGGAGGGCTTGGGGGGCGCAGCCCCGGCTCGGTCCCGCCCCGGGAGCCCGGCACGGCTCGGTACCTGGCCGTAGTGGCAGGAGCGCGGGTTGAGGTCCACGGTGGCCAGGAAATCGGGCTGCTCGATGCCGGTGCTCCTGTAGGTGCAGGTCACGTAGGCGACCTCCTCCCGCGGGGCTGGGGACACAAGAGCGGCTCGAACCGCGCCGAGAGCCGCGAACGGCACCGGGAGAGCCGCGGGCAGCTCTCCGCAATGACCGCCCTGGTTTCGGGCTGCTGCCGTTCCCTGCCGCTCCCCCCGAGCCGGGAACGAGCAGGAGCGACCTCCGGCAGCCCTGGCCAAGGGGCCCGGCGCCGACCCCGAGCTCGGGGGACCCCAAAGAGCCCAAACCCCCCCGGCCCGGCCCCGCCGCAGGGGCAGCACTCGCCTTTCAGCACGTCGGGGCACGAGGGGTACTCGTAGCACGGAGCTCTGCATCTGTCTGGGGAGCAGAGGGGACACCGTGAGCCCGGCCCGGGCCCGCACCGAGCCCGCTCCGGAGGGGCCCTCCCAGCCCAGGGACCCCCGGGGCCACCGCGGGGACGGGACAGAGCCCGGACGGGACGGGGACGGAGCCGGGATAGGCACAGAGCTGTCACCCGGAGCCGGGAAAGGATGAGCACAGAGCTGTCACCCGGAGCCGGGACAGGACGGGGACAGAGCTGTCACCCGGAGCCGGGACACGCTGGCAGCTCCAGCTCGGACAATCCCTCCGGATCCCGGCTCCCCGGGGCAGGGTAGGGCCCCCAGGAGCCCCCGAGGCCCCGCAGCAGCTCCGGGAACAGCGGCCCCGCGGGCAGAGCTCGGGCCCGGCTCCCTGCTCGTGCCCGGAGCACAGAGGCACCTGTGCCCAGGTGTGTGTGCCCAGGTGTGTGTGCCCAGGGAATGCCCAGCTGTGCCCGGAGCCGGTCTCGGGCCGGCGCTGCGGGCCCGGGGCTCGGGGGCAGACGCGGGGGTCCCTTACCCATGGCTGCAGCTCTGGGGGTCGCGGCGCTGGCGGCGGACGAAGGAGCCGGAGCTGAGGGGCAGCTGCTGCTGTCTCGGGGCTGGAGCGGCTGTGCCGTGCCCTGGCTGCTCCCGGGGGCCTTTTATCCCCGCCGAGGGGTGGCGGGAGCGCGGCCAAGCCCAGGGAGGGGCTGCCCAGCGCTTGGGAGGGGCCGGCCCGCCGCTGCGGCTTCTTTCCTCCTCCCCGCCGCCAATCTGCGCCCAAATCTGCTGCTCGCTGCAGCTCCCGAAGCCTCAAAGCCCGGGGCCGGCCCGGCCGAGCCCGCCGAGCCCCGCACGGAGCGGCTGCAGCGCCCGCAGCGCCCCCGGCCCGGCCCGGGCACCCCCGAACTGCTCCTGCTCCCGACAGGGGGACCCCGAGCCCAGCGCCAGCCCGGGGGTCCCCGCTGGCCCCGCAGGGTCCCCGAGCGGGCTCTGCCGGGGACGGGAGTTTGGGAGCCCGGGGACGGCGGGATGGGCTCGGGGACACCGAGATGGGCTCGGGACACCGGGATGGGCCCGGGGACACCGGGATGGGCTCGGAACACCGGGATGGGCCCGGGGACACCGGGATGGGTTCGGGGACACCGGGATGGGCTCGGGACACCGGGATGGGCTCGGGGACACCGGGATGTGTTCGGGGACACCGGGATGGGCTCGGAACACCGGGATGGGCTCGGGGACAGTGGGATGGGCTCGGGGACAGTGGGATGGGCTCGAGGAGCTGCTCAGGGGATCCCGGGGACGGGGACAGACCCAGGGGACACCGGGGGCCCTCAGGAAACGCCCCCCGAGCCCTCCTGGGGCAGCTGCATCCAGGGCAGGACACGGGGTGGCCTCCATGGGTGGCATCTCTGGGTGGGGACCTGGGGTCAGCTGGGGACAAGGGGGATTCTGGAGCTCGAGGCTGGCAATTGGGGCTGGAAGCGTCACCCGGGACTGTTCCCAACCCTCTGGTCACCCCCAAGTGTCCCCCAGGCCCTGGGCCGTGCCCAACCCCAGCCCCGGGTGCCACCAGCAGCACGAAAGTGGCACCAGCCGGGCTGGATTTGACCCAAACTGGGCTGAAGTGGCCCCAAAGGAGCCGAGATGCCGCTCCAGGCCCCGAGGGCCCGCAGCAGGGTCCCCTCCCGAGGCCACAGCCAGGGACACTCAGCGCCCCGGAATGCGGCTCCAGCCCCGGGGGAGGGCGCCGGGACACGGAATTGCTGCCGCCAGCAGCGCGGGGACACCGCCCGGCCCGGGGACGGCCCCGCAGCGGGGACAGCTCTGCCCCCCGGCCGCTCCGGGACAGCCCGGGCACCGGGCACAGGGCAGCGGGCACAGGGCAGCGGGCAGCCCCTTCCGGGCCTTCTCTGTGCACTGCCAGCGGCAAAATCACGGAAAACGATCGGGTTTGGGGTGGAAAAGTACAGAAGAGGCTCTGTCCCGGGGCCGCCCTTGGCCTCCAGCCCCACCTTGGTGTCCCCTTGGTGTCCCCTGCGCTGTCCCCACATGCCCGCGCCTCCCTCCCCTGGTGCTGCACACCCGCTCATTAGCCAGCTCATTAGCCCGCCCCCCATTAGCCAGCTCATTAGCCCGCCCCTCATTAGCCCGCCCCTCATTTAGGAGCCGCGCTGTTCCCTGTGGCTTCCCGAGCTGACGTCGCCGTGTCCCTCCCTGTCCCCGCTCGGCGCTCGCGCGTCCCCGCGGCGCTGATAACAGCGAGATAAGCGCGGGCTCAGCGCAGCGCGCGTGGCCGCAGGACAAGCCCGGCACCCTCCGGCCGCCGCCCCCGCCCCGCCGGCCGCTCCGGCTCCTCCGGCCCCGCCGGGGTTTGGGAACGCGCCGGGACGGGCCCCGCTCCGCCGCCACCTCGGACAGCTCCCGCAGCGGGGCCGGGGCTCCTTCAGCACCTGCCACCCCTAAATCGCGATTTCCTGCGCTTTTGGCCCATTCTCCATCCTCCGTTCCCGGCCTCGGCCTCAGCCGGGCACTGAGCACCGGCAGACTTTGGGAAAGCGTTTGGTTCACGGAGGGAGCCCCAAATGGCGCTGCTCGCTCCTCCCCGGGGGCTGCAATTCCACCCAGGAGCGGCTCCGGGGGCTCCGCAGTGTTCCCGGCTCTCCCATCAGAAAACCTCGGGCTCGAATTCCCCGATTTTCTGATGATTCCGTGCAAAAAGGGCGATTTTGGGGAGCTGGCTCCCGAGTTCACCGGAAAATGTGACAAACCCCGAAATTCCCCGGCCAGTGGAAGGCAGGTGACACTGGGAGTTTGTTCCCCGCTCCACCACCAGAAAAAAAAACCAGGGAATAAATCACATTCGGGGGAACCTGTGAGCTTTTCCTTGGTACCAAACCCGGGGGGGCTCCGCTGCAGCGGGAGCGCGGCCGCGATCCCCCGGGTCGGGCTTGGAACGGCACCGAGAGAGGAGGTTTGTCGCTGTGCCTGTCCCGGTCCCCCCGTCCCCGCCCCTGTCCCTGACCCCCTGTCCCTGTCCCGGTCCCCTGTCACTGTCGCTGTCCCTGTCCCCGTCCCTGTCACTGTCGCTGTCCCTGTCCGTGCCGAGGGGGACACGCGGGGGGCCCGAACCCCGAACTCCCTCGGGGTCGTTCCAGGGCCCACCCGGACTCCCCGAACCAGCGGGAGAAGCCGGCCGGGAGGGGCCGCTGCCCTGGGCCGGGTCCCAAAACTCCCAAAGCTTTGAAGCTTTTGGGGCGAGCAGCCCCCGAGGAGCCGCCGCAGCCCGAGATAATTCCAGGGCGTCTCTCGCTCCTCTGGATCCGCTTGGAATGAGGGACTTGAAAGGCTCGGGGAGGCCTTTCCTCGCTCCACGGGGCAGGAATGTCCAGCTCCAGAGGCTTTCGGGATGGGCGGGACAGATCCCAGATGAATCCCTTCCAAACCGGGGGAGATGAACGCGATCTGCAGTGTCAGGAACGGAGAAATCTGATTTTCCCGGATTATGGGAAGTGGGGATGAGCAGGAGAAGCCGGGAAACTTCCCGAACCGGGCTGGGGGGACGCTGCCCCCACCTCTGGTCATGGAAAAGCCGCAGGTGAGCACAGGGAGAACCAGCCCGGCTCAACTGGGCGCAGGGAGGGGCAGGAAGTAATCCCAGCCCTTATCAGCAACTTTATCTTATCAACCGCAGCTTTATCTCCTCCCGGCCAGGCTCACCACGGGAATTTCGAGCTCTCCCAAACGCTCATTTGCTGCGGTTTTTGTAGGATTCGCTGATTTTGGGGGGATTAAGGAACTGGATTTGATATTCGGAAATAGCTCTGAGGGCTAAAGGGACCTTTAGGAGAATTCCAGAATTATTTGGGTTTGGAAATTGCACCCAGTGTTAAAGGGACCCTTACGAGAATTCCAGGATTTCTGGGGTTGGAAAATCCCTCCAGGATCATCCAGTCCAAGGGGGGACCAATCCCCCCCGGTCACCCAGAAAAACGACCGGGAATTCTCCAGGGGTGGCCGCGCCGAACCTCCCCGGGCAGCCCCTGCCGAGGCCTTTTCCCTTTTCCAGGATGAATTTCCCCAGATTTACCACCCTAAGCCCCCTTGGCACAGCTCGAGGCCCTTCCCTCTGGTCCTGGCCCCATTTGGGCATAAGATCCCAAATCCCTCTGGGCAGATCCCAAATCTCACGGGATCCCCCTTTGATCCAGGCGGATCCTGTCCCCGGGATCTGTCCCCGTCCCCGGGATCCCCTGAGCAGCTCCCCGAGCCCATCCCGGTGTTCCGAGCCCATCCCGGTGTCCCCGAACCCATCCCGGTGTCCCCGAGCCCATCCCGGTGTTCCGAGCCCATCCCGGTGTCCCCGGGCCCATCCCGGTGTCCCGAGCCCATCTCGGTGTCCCCGAGCCCATCCCGCCGTCCCCGGGCTCCCAAACTCCCGTCCCCGGCAGAGCCCGCTCGGGGACCCTGCGGGGCCAGCGGGGACCCCCGGGCTGGCGCTGGGCTCGGGGTCCCCCTGTCGGGAGCAGGAGCAGTTCGGGGGTGCCCGGGCCGGGCCGGGGGCGCTGCGGGCGCTGCAGCCGCTCCGTGCGGGGCTCGGCGGGCTCGGCCGGGCCGGCCCCGGGCTTTGAGGCTTCGGGAGCTGCAGCGAGCAGCAGATTTGGGCGCAGATTGGCGGCGGGGAGGAGGAAAGAAGCCGCAGCGGCGGGCCGGCCCCTCCCAAGCGCTGGGCAGCCCCTCCCTGGGCTTGGCCGCGCTCCCGCCACCCCTCGGCGGGGATAAAAGGCCCCCGGGAGCAGCCAGGGCACGGCACAGCCGCTCCAGCCCCGAGACAGCAGCAGCTGCCCCTCAGCTCCGGCTCCTTCGTCCGCCGCCAGCGCCGCGACCCCCAGAGCTGCAGCCATGGGTAAGGGACCCCCGCGTCTGCCCCCGAGCCCCGGGCCCGCAGCGCCGGCCCGAGACCGGCTCCGGGCACAGCTGGGCATTCCCTGGGCACACACACCTGGGCACACACACCTGGGCACAGGTGCCTCTGTGCTCCGGGCACGAGCAGGGAGCCGGGCCCGAGCTCTGCCCGCGGGGCCGCTGTTCCCGGAGCTGCTGCGGGGCCTCGGGGGCTCCTGGGGGCCCTACCCTGCCCCGGGGAGCCGGGATCCGGAGGGATTGTCCGAGCTGGAGCTGCCAGCGTGTCCCGGCTCCGGGTGACAGCTCTGTCCCCGTCCTGTCCCGGCTCCGGGTGACAGCTCTGTGCTCATCCTTTCCCGGCTCCGGGTGACAGCTCTGTGCCTATCCCGGCTCCGTCCCCGTCCCGTCCGGGCTCTGTCCCGTCCCCGCGGTGGCCCCGGGGGTCCCTGGGCTGGGAGGGCCCCTCCGGAGCGGGCTCGGTGCGGGCCCGGGCCGGGCTCACGGTGTCCCCTCTGCTCCCCAGACAGATGCAGAGCTCCGTGCTACGAGTACCCCTCGTGCCCCGACGTGCTGAAAGGCGAGTGCTGCCCCTGCGGCGGGGCCGGGCCGGGGGGGTTTGGGCTCTTTGGGGTCCCCCGAGCTCGGGGTCGGCGCCGGGCCCCTTGGCCAGGGCTGCCGGAGGTCGCTCCTGCTCGTTCCCGGCTCGGGGGGAGCGGCAGGGAACGGCAGCAGCCCGAAACCAGGGCGGTCATTGCGGAGAGCTGCCCGCGGCTCTCCCGGTGCCGTTCGCGGCTCTCGGCGCGGTTCGAGCCGCTCTTGTGTCCCCAGCCCCGCGGGAGGAGGTCGCCTACGTGACCTGCACCTACAGGAGCACCGGCATCGAGCAGCCCGATTTCCTGGCCACCGTGGACCTCAACCCGCGCTCCTGCCACTACGGCCAGGTACCGAGCCGTGCCGGGCTCCCGGGGCGGGACCGAGCCGGGGCTGCGCCCCCCAAGCCCTCCGGGGCCGCCCGGGCAGCTCTTTGCGCCCTGAAACCGAGGGAAACCTTTAAACCTTTGTCCCGTCTGCTCCCGGCCGCCCCCCAGCCCCTCTCCAGAGCTCCCCAAATCCCGGGGTCTCTCCCGGCCCCTCTCCGGGGCTCCCCAAATCCCGGGGCCGCTCCCGGCCCCTCTCCGGGGCTCCCCAAATCCCGGGGCCGCTCCCAGCCCCTCTCCGGGGCTCCCCAAATCCCGGGGCCGCTCCCAGCCCCTCTCCGCGGCTCCCCAATCCCGGGGTCTCTCCCGGCCCCTCTCCGCGGCTCCCCAAATCCCGGGGTCTCTCCCGGCCCCTCTCCGCGGCTCCCCCGGCCCCGGGCCCTCCCCGCGGGCTGTCCCGGCTCGGCCCGGCCTCAGCTGCCTTGGCCGTGCCCAGGTGATCCACCGGCTGCCCATGCCCAACCTCAAGGACGAGCTGCACTGCGCGGGCTGGGGCCCCGCCTGCGGCTGCTTCGACGGCGGCGCCGCGGCCAAAAGGACCAAGCTGGTGCTGCCGTGCCTCATCTCCTCCCGCATCTACGTGGTGGATGTGGGCTCCCAGTGCCGGGCGCCGCGGATCTGCAAGGTACGGCCGGGGGAGCCGGGGCAGCGAGGGAGGGAGGATGGATGGATGGATGGATGGATGGATGGATGGATGGATGGATGGATGGACGGACGGACTCTGTGGTACGGCCGGGAAAGGCGCCGAGCAGGCGGAGGCTGAAACTGGCGCTGGTTCGTGCAGATGATCGAGCCCGTGGATGTGTTCTGGAAGTGCAACAAGGGCTACCTGTCCGTCACCCACCCCCTGCCCAACGGCGACGTCCTGGTCGCCAACATGGGCGACGCCGCTGGCCACGGCAAAGGTAAATTTTCCCTGCCCGGATTCCCTTTTCCCTGCCGGGATTCCCATTTCCCTGCCCGAATTCCCATGTCCCTGCCCGAACTCCCACCCCGGGGGTCCCGCTGGAAATGCAGAAGCCTGGATTTGTCCCCGCCCGTCCCTCGTGTGTCCCAGGTGGCTTCGTGGTGCTGGACGGAGAGACCTTCGAGCTGAAGGGCAACTGGGAGAACGAGTGTGAGGCTCCCCCGACCGGGCACGACTTCTGGTACCAGGCCCGGCACAACGTCCTGGTCAGCTCGGCCGGGATGGTGCCCAGAGTGGCCGGGCGCGGCTTCAACCCCGATGACCTCAAGAAAGGTGGGGACACGCGGGTGGCAGCGCCGGCAGGGCTGAGCTGGGGCCGGCAGCGCTCGGTGCCCCCGAGAGGCCGATTTGCGGCCGGAGCCTGGGCCGGGCTCGGGCTGGGGATGGGCGGGGAGGAACCCCGGGTGGGCAGGGTCCTGCTGCCCCAAAGCTGCATTTCCCTGTGTTCTCCCCAAGTCCTGCATTTCTGTGTATTCTCCCAAAATCCCGTATTACTCTGTGATCTCCCCAGTTCCTGCATTTCCCAGTTCCCCCTCCCCAGTTCCTGCATTTCCCAGTCCCCCTCCCCAATTCCTGCATTTCCCAGTTCCCCGGTTCCCGCATTTCCCGGTTCCCGCATTTCCCAGTTCCCCGTCCCCGGTTCCCGCCGTTCCCGTGCCGATGCCCCCCAGGAGCCCCTCGGGGGTCTCTCCCCGGCCGCCCCCAGCCTCTCCCGCGTGTCCCGCAGGGGTCTTCGGCCGCCGCCTGAACGTGTGGAACCTGTCATGCCGCAGCCTGACGCAGTGCTTCGACCTGGGCGAGGATTCTCTGCCCATGACCGTGCGCTTCCTGCACAACCCCGAGGCCGCCGAGGGCTACGTGGGCTGTGCCCTGAGCGGGGCCATTTTCCGCTTCTACAAATCCTGCGAGGCGAGTGCGGGGCGGCGGGGAGCGGGAGCGGGGCCGGGGAGGGTGCGGGGGCTGAGCCCGTCGTGCCCGGCTCGGCTCGGCTCGGGCCGGGGCAGCGCGGGCTGAGCCGGGCTCGGTGTCCCTGTGCAGAGAGACAACTGGGCCGTGGAGGAAGTGATCCGGATCCCGGCCAAGGACGTGTCGGGCTGGATCATGCCCAAGATGCCGGGTGCGTGTGCCCTCGGGGGTGGCATTCCTGTTGGCTGGGCGAGCTCTGCAGCCGGGCACGGCCTGCGGGGGGAACCCCAGAGCCGGCTGGGGGACCCCGAATCCTGCGGGGGGACCCCGAATCCTGACTGACCCCAGATCCTGCGGGCTGACCCCAGAGCCGGCTGGGGGACCCCGAATCCTGCGGGGTGACCTTGAATCCTGACTGACCCCAAATCAAGGCTGACGCCAAATGATTACTGAGCCCGAATGCTGACCGAGCCCAAAGTCCTGGTCCCTGTCCCAAAGCCCATCTCAGGCCAGGCCCGTGTGGGCTCCCCCGGTGCTGGCCGTGCCCCTGAGCCCCGGCTCTGCCCGCAGCCTTCATCGTGGACCTCGTCATCAGCCAGGACGACCGGTTCCTGTACGTGTGCAATTGGCTGCACGGGGACATCCGTCAGTACGAGCTGTCGCGGAGCTGCAAGCCGCGGCTGGTGGGGCAGGTGAGGGGCAGGGCCGGGCCGGGGGGCCGAGCGGGGCCGGGGGGCCCGGGGGCCCGGGCCGGGGAACGCTCGTGTGCCAGCGCGGCCCTTGCAGGTGTTCGTGGGGGGCAGCATCCTGCGAGGGGGCCCCGTGACCGTGTGCAGGGACGAGGAGCTCAAGTGCCAGCCCGAGCCGCTGGTGGTCAAGGTGAGCGGGGCGGGGCCGGCGCGTCTGGGCGGGGCTGGGGGGCGGGGCCGGCGCGTTTGGGCGGGGCTGGGGCGGGGCTTGCAGCTCCGGGCGGGGCGGGGGGGCGGGACCGGGGGTGAGCGTGAGTGTGGGACTGTGAGTGTGTGTGCTCACCTGAGTGTGAGTGTGTGTCCTCACCTGACCATGAGCCTGAGCCTGCTCTCAGTGCCCCTGCTGGAATCCAGCCCCAGTGCCCCCAGTCCTGTGTCCCAGTGCCCCCAGTGCCCCCAGTGCCCCCAGTAACCCCAGTCCTGTGTCCCAGTGCAAGCGCGTGTACGGCGGCCCCGCCGCGCTGCAGCTGAGCCTGGACGGGAAGCGGCTCTACGTGACCAACTCCTTCTACAGCACCTGGGACCGGCAGTTCTACCCCAGCCTGATCAAGTGAGCCCCTCCCGGCTGCCCGGGGCTTCCCGGGCCAGGGTGGGAGCGGGGAAGGGGCCGCGACCCCCCCGAGGCTGCCCCGGAGCCGCTGCCGGCCGGGTCGGGATCGGGCAGAGCCCGGGCTGAGCTCAGCGCAAGGGGGTCCGGCCTGGCCGGGCAGAGCCTGAGCCGAGCCCGGGGGAGCTGGGGAGGGGAAACGGCGCCGAGCCCGTCCTGGATGGATTTATGCCCGTCCTGAGGGAGCTGGGGAGGGGAAACGGCCCCGAGCCCCTTCTGAATGGAATCGTGCCCGTCCTGAGGGAGCTGGGGACCCAAAGGTGTCCCTGTGCCCATCCTGTCCCCTCCCTCGGGAATTGCGGACCCCCAGCCGCCCCCATCCCAGCCCGTGCCGCTGGCCCCGGGCCCGGGGGTCGCTGTCCGGGGCAGCTCCGGGCGGGCTCGGTGCGGGCCGGGGGTCGCTGTCGCCCTGAGCCGCCGCTGTCCCCGCGCAGGGAGGGCTCGGTTATGCTGCAGCTCGACGTGGACACGGACAAGGGCGGCCTGAGCGTCAACAAGAACTTCCTGGTGGATTTCGGCAAGGAGCCCAACGGGCCGTGCCTGGCGCACCAGATCCGCTTCCCCGGCGGCGATGCCAAGTCCGTGACCCTGCCCTGAGCGGCGCCGGCAGCGCCGCGCTCGGCAAACGGCGCCGGGGCGGGATCGGGGTCCCGGGGGGAAATTGGGGCTGTGGGGTGCCCCGGGTGATGGGGCTGGGGGGGATCGGGGCTTTGGGGTGCCCCGGGTGATTCTGGGCTTTAGGGTCCCACGGGGGATTCCTGCTTTGGGGTCCCCTCGGGTGATTTCGGGGTTCGGGGTCCGCCGGGCCACTCCCGGCCGTCCCTGTCCCTGTCCCCGTCCCCGTCCCTGTCCCTGCTTTCCCTGCCATCAATAAAGTTGTTTCCTGCATCAGCCGCCGCTTGCCGAGGCTCATTCCCGGAAAATCCCGGGACAAACAAATCCCGGGGGGGCCGCGGGCGGAGCCGGGACCGCGGGAAGGGTCTGAGGGAAATTCCCGGCGCTGCCTCTTTTCCCGGGGTTTGCTTCCAGATGGGCATTTTATCCCCATTTTATCCTTTTTATGTTCCCCTCCTTTATTCCCCTATTTTATCCCTGGGGGCTCCTGGAGAAAGTTTTGCCCCGAAATAAAGTGGGATCCAGGTGGATATAAATAAAGTGGGATCATCCAGGTGGATATCTGGGATAAATCCTCCCCTGGCCCAGGTTTTTCCATGGATTCCCCATCCCTGGAATTGCCCCAGCCCAGCTCGGGCAGCTCTTGGAGCCACCTGGGCCAGCAGGAGCCGCCCAAAGGGTTGGACCAGATGAGCTTTGAGATCCCATCCATCCCACAATCCCAAAAAAATCCCACAATCCCAAAATCCCAAACTCGGCAAAGTTCCAAAGCTGGAGCCGGCTCTGACTCAGCCTCACTCCCTGCAATTAAAACCCCGATTTCCAGTTCTCCCCTTCCCGATAAAAATCTGCAGGCTCCCCGAAATTCCTTGGGAATGTGGGATTTCCCCTTCCCCAAAATCCCTGGGAATGTGGGATTTCCTCTTCCCCATTCCAAAGGAGCCCCTGGAAAAGTCGGGAAGTTCCAGATCCTCTTCCCTGCACGTCTCGCATGCCCCGGGAATTTTGGGATTTGGGAATTTGGCAATTCCAGGATTTGGAAATTCGGGAATTCCGGGATTCGGGAATTCAGGAAATTGGGAATTCCAGGAGTTGGGAATTGCGGGACGCACGTGACCCACGGGATGAAATCAATCCAAAGAAAATCCTTTTCCTTTTCCTGCTCCGGAGATCTCCTTGCACACTCCTTCCACGCGCCTTGCACACTCCCTGCACACGTGACACGTGCACGTGACACACCCGTTGCACAACCCCCCACGTGACTTCCCCGCGCGACCCTCCCTTGCACACGCGCACGTGACACACACCCATTGCACAACCCCCCTCACACGTGACCGCCCCGCGTGACCCGTTTGCACACTCGCCGCACACCCGTCTCCCCTCGCGCCGCCCGCCCCGGCCAATCAGATCGCTGTTGCCAGGCAGATTTCGGCCCCTCCCGCCCCGCCACATCCGGGCGCTTACCCCCAGCTGAGGGGGGGGAGGACTCAGCCAATCACAGCTGCGAGTGCTGCCGTATCCGGGCAGACCAGCGCCGTTGCAGCCAATCAGAAAAAAGAAGGGGCCGCGCGCGCGGCGAGCGAGGGGCGCGTCCACTTTCGGTTCGCGCGGGGGGCGCGGGGCACGTGGCGGGACCCCTCCCCTCCCCCCCCCCCTCCCGGGGCCCCCCGAGCCGGACGGGACCAGGTGGGTGCGGGGCTGGGGAGGGGGGGCAGGCCTGGGGACACCCCCGGAACAGCGTGGGGACACCCCCGGGGACACCCCCGAGACACCCTCGGAACACCCCCGAACCCCCCGGAACACTCCAGGACCCCCCCGGACACCCCCGGGTACAGCCCGGACATCCCCGGACACCCCGGAACACCCCTGGGACAGCCCGGAACACCCCCGGCCACCCCCGGGCTCGGCCCCGGCAGGGGGGTCAAGGCCCCCGGTACCGGTCCGGTCAGAGCGCCGCGGTCGCGCTGGGCCGGGGCCGCCCCGGTACCGCGGGGAGGGCGCGGAGGGCGGCGGCGGCCCCGGGGGTCGCTTCCGGTGGCCTCATGGCCCCGCGTCCCTGGGCGTCTCTTCCGGTGGCGCTGTGGGTCTCTTCCTGGTGTCCCCCTGTCCTGGTGTCCCTCTGTCCTGGTGTCCCTCCGTCCCTGGGACCCCCCCTGTCCTGGTGTCCCTCTATCCCTGGGACCCCCCCTTCCTGGTGTCCCCCTGTCCTGCTGTCCCCCTGTCCTGGTCTCCTGCTGTCCCCCTGTGCTGCTGTCCCCCTGTCCCCAGCCCTGCCGGGGTCACTGCCGGTCTCCCTGTCCCATTTCCGTGGCCCCTGTCCGTGCCCACGATTCCCATTAGAGCCCAGAATGGGATTTACTCCCCTTTTTACCCCAAATTGTCCCTGTTCTCAGCAGGACAGGGCTGCCATGGCTGAGGAAGAGGAGCTGGGCACCAGGGCCACCAGGAAGGGCACCTAAAATGGGATTTATTCCCGTTTTTACCCCAGATTCCCATTTCCCCTGCAGGACACACAGAGGGCTGCCATGGCTGAGGAGGAGGAGCTGGGCACCAGGGCCACCAGGAGGGGCCCTCTGTCAGCTGGCAGTGCCCGGGGCGGTGCCACCGAGTCCAGCACGCTGCTGCAGGAGCTCCGCGGCAACATCTCGTAAGGGCAGCGCCCCAAAATCTGGGAATTCCTCCAATCCCCCAACCCAGAGGGGGCTCATGGGTGGGGGATTGGGAATTCCATCTTGGATCCATCCTGGATCCCTCCTGAATCCATCCTGGATCTCTGAGCCCTGGGGTCCATCCTGGGTCCCCCTCGGGCTCTGGGGGGACCTGGGGAGCCCTGGGTAGAGCCGGAATTGCGATCCCGGGGTTTTTGGGATCGTTCCTCACTCGTGGCCTCTCTCCCCGCAGCAAATCCGTGCAGAGCAAGGTGGACTCCATCCTGGTGAGTGTTGTGGGGATGCTGGGGCAGGGCAGGGCTGTCCTGGGGCTCGCCCCACGGGATCCGTCTCCATCTCCTCCTCTCCCTCTCCCTGTCCTTGTCCCGGAGCGCAGCAGGACGTGCAGAAGTTCTCGGACAGCGACAAACTCTACCTGTACCTGCAACTGCCCTCGGGGCCCAGCCTGGGCGAGAAGAGGTCAGGGGGGACCCGGGGTGGGGTCTGGGGGTGGGATGGGATGGGATCCATGGGATGGGATCTATGGGGTGGGATCCGTGGGGTGGGATGGGATCCATGGGGTGGGATGGGATGGGGCTGGAGCTGGCACAGGGATGCCCCAGGGCAGGTCCCTCACCCGGAGGCGCTGGCACAGAGGTGCTGACGGGCTCCCCTCCCTGCCTGTCCCCCCAGCAGCAGCAGCAGCTCCTCCTCGCTGGAGCTGAGCACGCTGGGCACGGCCGAGCACATGCACGCCTGCAGCTGGATCCGCAACCACCTGGAGGAGCACACGGACACCTGCCTGCCCAAGCAGGACGTCTATGACGCCTACAAGTGAGCCGGGCTGTCCCGCGTCACCGTGTCACCGTGTCCCAAGGACCCCCCTGTCCTGGTGTCCCATGTCACCATGTGCCCATGTGCCCATGTCCCCACCTCCCTGGGAACCCCCTGTCCTGGTGTCCCATATCACCACGTCCCTTAGAAACCCCTGTCCTTCTGTCCCCGTGTCTTCACCTCCCTGGGGACCCCCTGTCCTCATGTCCCATGTCCCAGTGTCCTTGAGGACCCCCTGTCCTCGTCCTCCTTGTCCCCCTGTCCTGCTGTCCTACATCCCCAGGTCCCCCAGCCCTGCCTTTCCCTGCCGTGTCCTGCTGTCCCATGTCCCCCTGTCCTGGTGCCCCATGTCCCTGTGTCCCCCTGCCCTGCTGTTCCCTGCCCTGTCCCTGATCTGCTCTGTGTCCCCCTGTCCTGCTGTCCCCATGTCCCCCTGCCCCGCCGTTCCGTGCCCTGTCCCCGGGTGCTCCGAGTCACCCCCGGTGTCCCCGATGTGCTCTGTGTCCCCCTGCCCTGTCCCTGCTCCGTGTCACCGCCGGTGTCCCCACAGGCGTTACTGTGACAACCTGGGCTGCCGCCCGCTGAGCACGGCCAACTTCGGCAAGATCATCCGCGAGATCTTCCCAAACATCAAAGCCCGGCGCCTGGGGGGCCGCGGCCAGTCCAAATATCCTTCCCTGGCCTGGAATTCCTGTGCCAGCTGCTCTTTTTTCCCCTGTTTTTTTCCCATTTTTTCCCATTTTTTCCTATTCTTTTTCCTGGTTTCCCCCAGTTTTTCCCATTCCTGAGGGTTCTTCAGGGGTTGGTTCCCGGTGTTTTGGGCTCGGGAAAAATCCTTGACTCTTCCCAACGTACTGCTATGGGGGGATCCGGAGGAAGACCGTGGTCAGCCTTCCTCCCCTGCCCAGCCTGGACCTCAAAGTGACCGAGACGGTGAGTTTGGGTGCGATAATGGGATAGCGGGATAGTGGGATAGCGGGATAGCGGGACACTGGGATAATAGGATAATGGGACAGTGGGATGGGGTGGGTTGGTGGGATGCAGGTCCTGCCTTGCTCCATGAATCCCATCCTGTCCCCATCCTGGTGTCCCCTCCTGTCCCCATCCCAGTGTCCCATCCTTTTCCATGGGCTCATCCCTGTGTCCTGCCCTGCTCCCTGACCCTCCTGCTGTCCCCATCCTGACACCGTGACCCTCCTGCTGCCCCTCCCTGCTATCCTCCTGTCCCTGGTCTCACACCCTGTCCCTGTCTGATGTCCCTGTTCCTGTCCCTGTGCTGTCCCCAGCAGGCGGAGCTGGCCGAGCTGGCTCACTCGTACAGCAGCAGTGAGGTGACAGTGAGAGTGTCCCTGTCCCCTCAGTGATGTCCCTGTCCCCGTCCCCAGCAGGCGGAGCTGGCCGAGCTGGCGCACTCGTACAGCGCCGAGGTGACGGAGGCCGCGTGTGCCCTGACGTGTGACTGGGCCGAGAAGATCCTGCGGCGCTCCTTCAACAACATCGTGGAGGTGGCGCAGTTCCTGCTGCAGCAGCACATCATCAGCCCCCGCTCGGCCCACGCCGACCTGCTCATGGCCACGGTGCTCTCAGGTCAGCCCGGGGACACCGGGGCTGCCACCAGCCCTGGGGACACTGTCACCCCCTGGGGATGCTGTCACCCCCTGGGGACAGACACTGTCACTCCCTGGGGACACTGTCACCCCCCTGGGGATGCTGTCACCCCCTGGGGACAGACATTGTCACTCCCTGGGGACACTGTCACCCCCCTGGGGATGCTGTCACCCCCTGGGGACAGACATTGTCACTGCCTGGGGACACTGTCAGCCCCCTAGAACACTGTAACCCCCCTGAGGACAGTGTCACCCCTGGGGACACAGTCAGTCTCCTAGAACAGTGTCACCCCTGGGGACAGACATCGTGGGGGGTGGGATGGGTTGTCGTCCACCTTGTCAGTGTCCCCTTCCATTCCCAATGTCCCCTCCCCACTCCCCGTGTCCCCTCCCCAGTGCCACCATCCCCAGTGTCACCCTGCTCACGTCCCCTCCTCCCACAGACAACACGGACAAGCCCCCCCAGGACCCCCGGCCACCCTCAGCCCCCAAGAAGAACGGCCCGGACCCCGCTGACAGCAGCCAGGAACAGGTGAGACCCCCGGGACTCCCGGGACCCCTCCCCAGGCGGGCACCGGCGGCGCCCCCAGCCCGGTGCCACCCTGTCCCCTCCCCAGGCCAAGAAGGACGCTGTCGCCAAGGTCCCCGCGCAGCCGCGGCCGGAGAAGAAGAAGCCGGAGGCGGCGCGGGCGGGCAGCAGCCCGCAGGTGAGCGCGCTGGTGGCGCGGCTGCCGCTGCTGCTGCCCCGCATCCCGGCCCCGCAGCGCCCGCCCGTGCCCGGCGCGGCGCCAGCGCCGCCCGTGCTGGTGCCGCGGCCCGCGGGCACCGTGAAGGTGGCGCTGCCGCTGCCCGTGGGCGCCGCCGCCATCCCCGTGCTCAACGTGCTGCTGCCCGGCGTGGGCGTGCCCGCGCCCGCGGCCGAGACGCCGAGGGACGGCGAGGGGCAGCAGCCGCAGCAGCAGCGCGGCCGCGCCGCCAAGCGCGCTCCCGAGGGCGCGGCCGCGGACGGCAACGCGCGCAAGCGACGGCGCGGGAGGCCCCGCAAGAGGCCGGGGGACAGCGCGGCGGAGCCCGAGGAGCCCGAGGTGGCCCGGGGGGAGGACGGAGGGGACTCGCCCCCGGGGGCGTCACCCGGGGCTGGCGGTGCCACCGTGCCCGGCGGGGACAGCGGGGGGGCTGGCGGTGCTGCTGAGGATGCTGGGGACAGCATGGAGGTGGACAGTGACACGGTCACTGGTGGGGACAGCCCGGGCAGTGGCAGTGCCACCGTCCCCCTTGGGGACAATGGCAGTGCCACTGCCACCCTTAGTGACAGCCTGGTCAATGGCAGTGCCACTGTCCCTGTTAGTGACAGCTCAGTCAATGGCAATGCCACTGTCCCCATTAGTGACAGCCCGGCTGGGGCCAGTGCCACCGTCCCTGTTAGTGACACCATAGTCAGTGGCAGTGCCACTGTCCCTGTTAGTGACAGCCCGGCTGGGGGCAGTGCCACCGTCCCTGTTAGTGACACCATAGTCAGTGACAGTGCCACTGTCCCCATTAGTGACAGCCCGGCTGGGAGCAGTGCCACTGTCCCCCTTAGTGACATCATAGACAATGGCAATGCCACTGTCCCTGTTAGTGACAGCCTGGCTGGGGGCAGTGCCACCGTCCCTGTTAGTGACAGCTCAGTCAATGGCAATGCCACTGTCCCCCCTGGGGACATCCCAGTCAATGGCAATGCCACTGTCCCCGTTAGTGACAGCCCGGTCAATGGCACTGACACTGTTCCCCTTGGGGACAGCTCAGTCAGTGTCAGTGCCAGTGTCCCCATTAGTGACAGCCTGGTCAATGGCAGTGCCACTGTCCCCATTTGTGATAGCTCAGTCAGTGTCAGTGCCAGTGTCCCCACTAGTGACAGCCTGGTCAATGGCAGTGCCACTGTCCCCCTTAGTGACAGTTCGGTTAGTGCCAGTGTCCTACTCAGTGACAGTGCAGTCAATGGCAGTGCCACTGTCCCCGTTAGTGACAGCCCGGTCAATGGCACTGACACGGTTTCCCTTGGGGACAGCTCAGTCAGTGTCAGTGCCAGTGTCCCCATCAGTGACAGCCTGGTCAATGGCAGTGCCACTGTCCCCGTTAGTGATAGCTCAGTCAGTGTCAGTGCCACTGTCCCCCTTAGTGACAGCTCGGTCAATGGCACTGACACTGTTCCCCTTGGGGACAGCTCAGTCAATGGCAGTGCCACTGTACCCCCTGGGGACAGCTTGGTCAGTGTCAGTGCCACCATCCCCCTTGGAGACAACTCGGTCAATGGCAGTGCCACGATCCCCCTTGGGGACAATGGCAGTGCCAGTGTTCCCCTTAGTGACATCCTGGTCAGTGGCAATGACACTGTCCCCCCTTGGGACAGCTCCGTCAGTGGCAGTGCCACCACTCCCCTTGGGGACAGCCTGGCTGGGGGCAGTGCCACCACTCCCCTTGGGGACAGCCCAGTCAGTGGCAGCATCCCTGGTGATGGCTCTGCTGCTGGTGGCAGTGCCACCGTCCCCCTTAGTGACAGCCCAGCTGGGGGAAGTGCTACCACCCACCTTGGGGACAGCCCGGTCAGTGGCAGAGCCAGCGTGCCCCTTGGGGACAGCTCAGTCAGTGCCACTGTCCCCCTTGGGGACAGCCCGCTCAGTGGCAGTGCCAACTCCCCCAGTTGTGGCTCTCCTGGTGGTGGCAGTGCCACTGTCCCTGTCATTGACAAGCCAGTCCCTGGCAGTGCCACTGTCCCTGTCAAGGACAGCCCAGCCATGTCCAGTGACACTGGGGACAGGCCAGTCACTGTCAGTGCCACCAGCCCTGTCAGGGACAGCTCAGCCAGGGTCGATGGCACTGGGGACAGGCCTGTCACTGTCAGGGCCACCAGCCCTGTCAGGGACAGCTCACCCAAGGGCAGTGACACTGGGGACAGGCTGCTCACTGCCAGTGCCACCACAGAGGACAGCCCAGCCAGGGTTAGTGACACTGGGGACAGTCTGCTCACTGCCAGTGCCACCACAGAGGACAGGCCAGACACTGGCAGTGCCACCAGCCCTGCTGAGGACAGCCCAGCCAGGGTGAGTGACACTGGGGACAGGCCGGTCACTGGCAGTGCCACCACAGAGGACAGGCCGGTCACTGGCAGTGCCACTGTCCCTGTCAAGGACAGCTCACCCATGGCCGGTAGCACTGGGGACAGGCCGGTCACTGGCAGTGCCACCACGGAGGACAGGCCTGTCCCCAGCAGTGCCACCATCCCTGTCAGGGACAGCTCACCCAGAGCCAGTGGCGCTGCTGGGGACAGGCCGGTCACCAGGAGTGCCACCATTCCCAGCAGGGACAGCCCAGCTGGTGGCAGTGCCACTGTCCCTCTCAAGGCCAGTCCATCCAGGGGCCGTGCCACCAGTGGGGACAGGCCAGTCAGTGGTGACACTGTCCCTGTCAGGGACAAGCCAGTCCGTGGCAGTGCCACTGTCCCTAGGAGGGACAGCTCACCCAGGGCCAGTGCCAGTGGGGACAGGCCGGTTACTAGAAGTGCCACTGTCCCCACAGCTGGTGGCAGTGCCACTGTTCCTGTCAAGGACAGCTCACCCAGGGCCAGTGCCACCACTGGGGACAGGCCAGTCACCAGGAGTGCCACTGTCCCTGTCAGGGACAGCCCAGCTGGTGGCAGTGGCACCACACCAGTCAAGGACAATCGGGCCAGGGGCAGTGCCACCCCTGGGGACAGCTCATCCCGGGGCAGTGCCACCATCCCTGTCAGGGACAGCTCACCCAGGGCCGGTGCCACCACAGGGGACAGGCCGGTCACCAGGAGTGCCACCGTCCCTGTCAGGGACAGCTCATCCAGGGGCAGTGCCACCACTGGGGACAGGCCGGTCAGTGGTGCCACTGTCCCTGTCAGGGACAAGCTTGTCACTGGCAGTGCCACCGTCCCTGTCAGGGACAGCTCACCCAGAGCCAGTGGCAGTGTTGGGGACAGGCCGGTCACCAGGAGTGCCACCATTCCCAGCAGGGACAGCCCAGCTGGTGGCAGTGCCACTGTCCCTGTCAGGGACAGCTCATCCAGGGGCAGTGCTACCCCTGGGGACAGGCCAGTGAGGAGCAGTGCCACCACTGGGGACAGGTCAGTCAGTGGCAGTGCCACCATCCCTGTCAGGGACAAGCCAGTCTGTGGCAGTGCCACTGTCCCTAGGAGGGACAGCTCACCAAGGGGCAGTGGCACTGGGGACAAAGCGGTGACTGGCAGTGCCACTGTCCCTGTCAGGGACAGCTCCAGGAGCAGTGCCACCACTGGGGACAGGCTGAGTAGGGGCAGTGCCACTGCTGGGGACAGGCCAGGGAGGAGCAGTGCCACTGTCCCCATCAGGGACAGGTCACCCAGAGACGGTGGCAGTGGGGACAGGCCAGGTAGGGGCAGTGCCACCCTCCCCATCAGGGACAGGTCACCCAGAGATAGTGGCAGTGGGGACAGGCCGGGCAGGAGCAGTGCCACCATCCCTGTCAGGGACAGGCCAAGTAGGGGCAGTGGCAGTGTCCCCGGCAGGGACAGGTCACCCAGAGACAGTGCCATCAGTGGGGACAGGCCAGTCCTTGGCAGTGCCACCACTGGGGACAGGCCAGGTAGGGGCAGTGGCAGTGTCCCTGGCAGGGACAGGTCACCCAGAGACAGTGCCACCAGTGTGGACAGGCCAGGCAGGAGCAGTGCCACCACTGGGGACAGGTCACCCAGAGACAGTGCCACCAGTGTGGACAGGCCAGGCAGGAGCAGTGCCACCACTGGGGACAGGTCACCCAGAGACAGTGCCACCAGTGGGGACAGGCCAGGCAGGAGCAGTGCCACCGTCCCTGTCGAGGACAGGCCAGGCAGGGGCAGTGGCCCCATCAGGGACACGCTGGTCAGGGGCAGTGCCACTGTCCCCATCAGGGACAGCTCAGACAGTGGCAGTGCCACTGACCCTGTCAAGGACAGGTCAGCTAGAGCCAGTGGCACCACCAGGGACAGGCCAGTCAGGAGCAGTGCCACTGTCCCTGTCAGGGACAGCGCAGCCAGGGGCACTGCCACCATCCCTGCTAAGGACAGCTCATCCAGGACCAGTGACACTGGGGACAGGCCAGTTGGTGGCAGGGCCATCATCCCTGTCAGGGACAGCGCAGCCAGGGGCACTGCCACCCCTGCGGACAGGCCAGTCCCTGGCACTGCCACCCCTGGGGACAGGCTGGTCAGGGGTAGTGCCACCACTGGGGACAGCACAGCCAGGGGCAGTGCCACCACTGGGGACAGCACAGCCAGGGGCAGTGCCACTGTCCCTGTCAGGGACAAGCCAGTGTCTGGCAGTGCCACCATCGCTGTCAGGGACAGCTCACCAAGGGCCACTGCTGTTGGGGACAGGTCAGTGAGGAGCAGTGCCACCCCTGGGGACAGGCTGGGCAGGGGCAGTGCCACCCCCGGGGACAGGTCAGTGAGGAGCAGTGCCACCACTGGGGACAGGTCAGTCAGGGGCAGTGTCACCATTGGGGACAGGTCAGTGAGGAGCAGTGCCACCATCCCTGTCAGGGACAGGTCACCCAGAGACAGTGGCAGTGGGGACAGGCAAGGCAGGGGCAGTGCCACCGTCCCCATCAGGGACAGGTCACCCAGAGACAATGGCAGCGGGGACAGGCCGGGCAGGGGCAGTGCCACCGCTGGGGACAGGCGGGGCAGTGGCAGTGTCCCCGGCAGGGACAGGTCACCCAGGGCCAGTGGCAGCGGGCTCAGACTGGTCAGGGACAGTGCCACCGTGCCCATGAGGGACAGGTCACCCAGGGCCCCTGACCCTGGGGACAGGCTGGGCAGGAGCAGTGCCACTGTCCCTGCCAGGGACAGCCCAGCTGGGGGCAGTGGCACGGTCAGGGATGTGCCAGTCTCTGGCAGTGCCACTGTCCCCATCAGGGACAGGGACAGCCCATCCAGTGGCACTGCCACTGTCCCTGTTGGGGACAGGCCGGTCAGTGGTGGTGGCACCGTTGGGGACAGGCTGGTCACTGTCAGTGGCACCGCTGGGGACAGGGTGGTCAGTGACAGTGGCACCGCTGGGGACAGGCTGGTCACTACCAGTGGCACCAGTGGGGACAGGCCGGTCAGTGGTGGTGGCACCATTGGGGACAGGCTGCTCACTGACAATGGCGCCATTGGGGACAGGGTGGTCAGTGACAGTGGCACTGCTGGGGACAGGGCGGTCAGTGACAGTGGCACCCCTCCTGGCAGGGACTGTCTCTCCAGGGGCAGTGACACTCCTGGGGACAGGCCGGTCCCTGGCAGTGCCACTGTCCCCGTCAGGGACAGCCTATCCAGGGGCACTGCCACCATCGTGGACACGCCCGTCACCGGCAGTGCCACCGTCACTGTGGGTGACAGCCCCTTCTGGGCCTGGGGCACCGCTGGGGACAGCGCGGGCGCTGGCAGTGCCACCTTCCCCGTCAGGGACTGCCCGTCGCGGGGCACCGCCGCCATCGTGGACGCGCTGGTGACCCTGAGTGGCACCGTGGTGGACAGGAGGATCCTGGGCAGTGTCACCGTCCCCGTCAGGGCCAGCCTGTCCCGGGGCACTGCCACCATCGTGGACACGCCCGTGTTCGTCAGTGCCACCGTCCTCGTTGGGGACTCCATCCCCAGGGTCACCGCCACCATCGTGGAGTCCAGGGTGCCCGGCCGTGCCGTCCTCCCCCTCGGGGACACGCTGGCCTGTGGCAGTGCCACCATCCCTGTCAGGGAGTGCCTGTCTGGGGACAGTGCCACCGTCCCTGGTGGGGACTGGCCATCCAGGGAGAGTGCCACCATCCCTGTCAGAGAGTGCCCGTCCAGGGACAGTGCCACCGTCCCCATTAGAGAGTGCCCATCCAGGGACGGTGCCACTGTCCCCATCAGGGAGTGCCCATCCCGTGACAGTGCCACCCTCCCTCTTGGGGCCGGGTCAGTGGGTGGCAGTGCCACCATCCCTGTCAGGGAGTGCCCATCCAGGGGCAGTGCCACCCCTGGGGACGGCAGGCACGTCACTGGCACTCCCCCCATAGTGGACACACCGGTCAGTGGCAGTGCCACCATCCCTGTCAGGGACTGCCCGTCCAGGGGTAGTGCCACCCCAGGGGATAGGCCTGGCAGTGGCAGTGCCACCCCTGGAGACAGGCCTGTCCCTCCCGTCCGTGTCAGTGTCATCAGGGATGGCAGGACGGGCACCAGGGTGGCACCGGCGGCCCTGGCACAGCGCGGTCACAGCCCGGCCGGGTCCCCCCTCGGGGACACGCAGGGACACACGGGGGCGGGCACAGGGACGGGGTCCCCTGCGTCACACCAATAAAAACCAGTAAAAACCAGTTACTGCCGTGTGGCTGTGTGTCTGGGAGCCCGGGCACCGGGAGGGGACATTGGCACTGGGAGGGGACACCGGGAGCGGGGAGGGGACATTGGCACTGGGAGAGGACACCGGGAGCGGGGAGGGGACATTGGCACTGGGGAGGGGACATGGGGAGCGGGGAGGGGACACAGGGAGTGGGATGGGGGCACTGGCACGGGGAAGGGGACACAAAGTGGAGAGGGGACATTGGCAATGGGGAGGGGACATTGGGAGTGGGAAGAGGACACGCCGCAGTGGGAAGGTGACACTGGGAGCGAGGAGGGGACACGGCGCAGTGGAAGAGGACACTGACAAGTGGGGGGACAACCCGTCCCACCCCCGCCCCTCGGGTGGTGATAGCGACATCCGAGGCGATTTTGCCCCGAAATCGCCGATTTTGGTTAACGCGGAACCCGCGGGGCGCCTTGGGCTTGTTCCATACCGAGACCACGCCCCCAAACACAGTGAGACCACGCCTCTTAACCATATGTGTACATAAACCGCGCTCTCTTCCGCATCCGACGTATCGACCACGCCCCCTAGGGCTGTAAGTCACGCCCCTATCCTTACGCAGATGCCGCCCCACAGTCCATATTAGTGCTTAAACCACGCCCACACGCTCATATAAATACCCAATCCACGCCCCCGGCGGCAGACCCCGCCCCCTTCCCGCGCCTCCGGCCCGCCAGGGGGCGCTGTGGCCGCTCAGCCCCGTGAGGCGGCGCCGGGCCGGGCCTGGCGAGGCTGCACCGGCCCCGCTCCGCTCCGGCCGGCCCCGCTCCCGGCCCCGCTCCGGCCGCTCCACCGGCCCCTCCGGGCCCCTCCGCGCCTCTCTCCGCCGCGCCGCTCCTCCCCGCTCCGCCGAGGTGAGCCCGGCCCCGCCGGCCCCGCCGCGGCCTCCTCCGCCCCCTCAGCCCGGTCCCCCCGGCGGTTCCGCGGCCGCGTCCGGCCTCGCCTCCTCCTCTCCGCCTCCTCCTCCTCCTCCTCCTCCTGCTGCTGCTGCTCGGCCGGCTCCGTGGCGCAGGAGCGGGGCCGGGTTGGGCCTTTTCCCGGCTCGGTGCTGATCCCGGCTGTTTTTCCGCCTTTCTCTCCCCGCAGCAGCCGCCGCCGGTGCCCGGGATGAGCCGCCCGCGCCGGCCGCAGGGCCGGGCCGGCCGAGCGGAGCCTCGCGGGATGGGATCGCTCCAGGTACCGCTCCCGAAGCCTTTTCCCGTCCCTTTTCCCGGGAATCGCTGCCGGGGCCCCGCTCCCCGCGGGGGAAGTGGCGCAATTCCCCTTGCAGAGCCGTTTCCAGCCGCTTTTCCTCAGGGAGATTGGCCAGCCTTTCCCCCCTCATCCCTCCCGGGGCCATCTGGGGCCGCTGGGAGCGTTGGAATTGCCCAAAAGTCCTTCTAAAATTCCATGGGTTGCGTAAAATTTGGATTGGCGGGGGTCCCTCATGCCCTCGGGAATGTTGTCCCTGGAACACTTCGGCTGGAGTTGGTGGGAAGTTTGAATAATGAGAAATAATTGCGTTTAATCCCTCCCTTTTTATTCCTTCCGCTTCCCTGGAATCCGGGAGGGAATAACTGCGTGGAAAAGGGGATTTTCCAGCTTTTATTTTCCCGGTGCTGGAAGAGCTTTTTGAGGTTTTGGAGTCGTTCCTGGTGTGGATCCTGTGGATCTGCTGATAACAGTCCCTGATTTATTATTTGGAATTCTGAGTGGGATTTCAGGGCTGTGCTCCTGAATTTCCTGCCAGATTTCTGTTCCTGGTTTCTGGGCGATCCCTGCTCCAGATTTCCTGGGTAATTTATGGTGCCACGGTTCAGGGTCCATGCTGGGATCAGCCCGGGAGCGGCCCTTGGGATCCAGGTGGGGATGTGGATTCCTGCTTTTTTTATCCTGCTTTTTTTGCCCTCTGCCCTTTCCCAGCTTATTTCCCAACCTTTGGGAAAAACCAAAAACTTGGAAAACCCCCAAAATTGGGGATTTGTGTACGGAATGCGATCCATGGGAGGAGGGAGTTCCAAGACTGTGGGCTTGCTCCGGGCTTTGGAATCCTGAGGCGATTCTGGGAAGAAAGAAAAGCTTTGGATGTGCTTTTTTGGGATGAGCAGAGCGCGTTGGGGAGGGAGGGGATCCCTGGAATTTTCGGGTTGGAGCCATGTCAGGATTTGGGAGTGGGATAGAGGAGGAGAATCTGGGATTTGTGGAAAAACAGGGATGGGAACTGTGGGGCAGTGTGGAATCCCGAATTTCCACCCCCATTTTTTTGGGATTCATTGAGAAATGGGAGCGTCAGGGATTTTTTCAGGCTCTCGTGGGGTTTTTGGGATCTAACAGCCACAAAAATGTCAGGAATGTGGGATTTGGAGTGCCGGGAATGGGGGAACGGAGCCAAACTCTCAGACTTTGATCAGGATTTGGGCATCTGGGATTTCTTGGAGAAGAAGTGGGTAAAAAAAAGAGGAAAAGAAGAGGGGAAAAAAAAGGAGAAGTGGTATCTGGCAGGTGACCTTGGTTTGACTCACTTGGAATATTTAGGGAAAATTCCTGAGGGCTTTTTCCCGCCTTTCTTTGGAAGGTGGAAAAATAAAGGGATAAAGCTAATCCTTGAACTAGCAAGGAAAAATCTGAAATTAACAGGGAAAAATCCTTAAATTGACAGGGAAAGAATTAATGTCCATCTTCCCTTCAGGTGTATCCTGGGTTTCTCCCCTTGAATCCCATCCCTAATCCAATTTTTTCCTGTTTTTTACCAGTTTCCTCCAATTTTGAGCCCTCCTCTCCTTCTCCTCTTGATTCCCAACCTTAATCTCATTTTTTCCCAATTTAATCGAAATTTTTTCCTTTTTTCCCCCCTCATTGAGTCCTGCAGTCCCTCCACTGCTTGTTCTCTTGAATCCCACCCCAAATCCCAGTTTGTCCCCAATTTAACCCCAATTCCCCCCGTTTTTCCCAACTCTGAGCCATGCAGCCCCTGCGCTGCTCCTCCTCTTGAATCCCACTCCAAATCCCACCTGAAATCCCACCCCAATCCCATTTCCCCCCAGTTTAACCCCATTTTCTCCCCTTTTCTCCCATTTTCTCCCATTTTCTCCCCGTTTCTCCCCAGCTCTGAGCTGCGCAGCCCCTGCTCCATTCCTCCTGTTGAATCCCATCCCCAATCCCATTTTCCCCCAGTTTAACCCCATTTTCTCCCCAGCTCTGAGCCACACAGCCCCTGCTCCGTTCCTCCTGTTAATCCCATCCCAATCCCATTTTTCCCTGGTTTAACCCCATTTTCTCCCGTTTCTCCCCAGCTCTGAGCCGCGCAGCCCCTGCTCTGTTCCTCCTGTTAATCCCATCCCCAATCCCATTTTCCCCGTTTTTCCCCAGTTTAACCCCATTTTCTCCCCTTTTCTCCCCTTTTCTCCCCGTTTCTCCCCAGCTCTGAGCCATGCAGCCCCTGCTCCGTTCCTCCTGTTAATCCCATCCCAGATCCCATTTTTCCCCGGTTTAACCCCATTTTCTCCCCTTTTCTCCCCGTTTCTCCCCAGCTCTGAGCCGCGCAGCCCCTGCTCCGTTCCTCCTGTTAATCCCACCCCCAATCCCATTTTTCCCCGGTTTAACCCCATTTTCTCCCATTTTCTCCCCGTTTCTCCCCAGCTCTGAGCCGCGCAGCCCCTGCTCCTTTCCTCCTGTTAATCCCATCCCAGATCCCATTTTTCCCCAGTTTAACCCCATTTTCTCCCGTTTCTCCCCAGCTCTGAGCCGCACAGCCCCTGCTCCGTTCCTCCTGTTAATCCCATCCCCAATCCCATTTTTCCCCGGTTTAACCCCATTTTCTCCCCAGCTCTGAGCCGCGCAGCCCCTGCTCCATTCCTCCTGTTAATCCCACCCCCAATCCCATTTTTCCCCGGTTTAACCCCATTTTCTCCCCGTTTCTCCCCAGCTCTGAGCCGCGCAGCCCCTGCTCTGTTCCTCCTGTTAATCCCACCCCAGATCCCATTTCCCCCCAGTTTAACCCCATTTTCTCCCCTTTTCTCCCCGTTTCTCCCCAGCTCTGTGCTGCACAGCCCCTGCTCCATTCCTCCTGTTAATCCCACCCCAGATCCCATTTCCCCCCAGTTTAACCCCATTTTCTCCCCGTTTCTCCCCAGCTCTGAGCCGCCCAGCCCCTGCCCCGCCATGGGCGACCCGGCGGCCGCGCGGAGCCCCCCGGAGCCGGGCGCTTCCCCGCTGGGCGTCATCACGGAGGGCGTGGGCGAGCTGGCGCTCATCGACGCCGAGGTGGCGCAGCGGGCGTGCGAGGAGGTGCTGCAGAAGGTGCAGCGGCTGCACGGCTGCCAGCCCGTGCCCAACGGGCAGAGCTGCCCCGTGCGCTGCCTGGACGAGGCGCCGCGCATCCAGGAGGAGGAGGACGAGGAGGGCTCGGCCGCGGCCAGGACGGCGCGGCGGCGCCACCAGAACCAGGCCAAGCAGTCGTGGCTGCTGCGCCTCTTCGAGTCCAAGCTCTTCGACATCTCCATGGCCATCTCCTACCTGTACAACTCCAAGGAGCCCGGCGTGCAGGCCTACATCGGCAACCGCCTCTTCTGCTTCCGCCACGAGGAGGTGGACTTCTACCTGCCGCAGCTGCTCAACATGTACATCCACATGGACGAGGACGTGGGCGACGCCATCAAGCCCTACATCGTGCACCGCTGCCGCCAGAGCATCGACTTCTCGCTGCAGTGCGCGCTGCTGCTGGGCGCCTACTCGTCGGACATGCACATCTCCACGCAGCGCCACTCGCGCGGCACCAAGCTCCGCAGGCTCATCCTCTCCGACGAGCTGAAGCCGGCGGGCAGGAGGAGGGAGCTGGGCGCCGCCCTGGCCGCGGCCGACACGGGGCTGTCCCCCTCCAAACGGACTCACCAGAGGTCCAAGTCGGACGCCACGGTGTCCATCAGCCTCAGCAGCAACCTGAAGCGCACGGCCAGCAACCCCAAGGTGGAGAGCGAGGAGGAGGTGAGGCCTGGGGCGTTCCTGAGAGAATTCTGAGGGGCTGGGACTGAGCTGCAGGGCTCAGCCAGACATCCCAAGGTCGGAGGTGAGGGCTGGGGTGTTCCTGAGAGAATTCTGAGGGGCTGGGACTGAGCTGCAGGGCTCAGCCAGGCATCCCAAGGTCGGAGGTGAGGCCTGGGGCGTTCCTCAGGGAATTCTGTGGGGCTGGGACTGAGCTGCAGGGCTCAGCCAGACATCCCAAGGTCGGAGGTGAGGCCTGGGGTGTTCCTGAGGGAGTTCTGAGGGGCTGGGACTGAGCTGCAGGGCTCAGCCAGGCATCCCAAGGTCGGAGGTGAAGTCTGGGGCGTTCCTCAGGGAATTCTGTGGGGCTGGGACTGAGCTGCAGGGCTCAGCCAGGCATCCCAAGGTGGAGAGCGAGGAGGAGGTGAGGGCTGGGGCGTTCCTCAGGGAATCCTGAGGGGCTGGGACTGAGCTGCAGGGCTCAGCCAGACATCCCAAGGTCGCAGGTGAGGCCTGGGGCGTTCCTCAGGGAATTCTGTGAGGTTGGGATTGAGCTCCAAGGATTGGTGTGTTGGGAAATCCCGTGGTCCTGCCTTGGGGTTCATCCCAGAGCTCCACTGGGGTTGGAATTGAGCTGCCGGGCTCAGCCAGCCGTCCCAAGGTGGAGAGCAAGGAATAAGAGGTAAAGTCTGGGGTGTTCCTGAGGGAATTCTGTGGGGCTGAGCTCCAAGGATTGGTGTGTTGGGAAGATCCCGTGGTTGCTCCTTGGGATTCATCCCAGATTTCCTCTGGGATTGGGGTTGTGCTCCAGGGCTGATCCCAGGATGAGCTGGGAATTCCAGACGGGAAAGGAGCCCCGAGCTGGTGCTGGAAGCAGACTTTGGGAGCGGCGCTTCCCAAATCCGGGAAAAAGGAATCCTCCAGAGGGTGGAATGCGCCCCAGGGAAACTGGGAATGGCTGGGAATTGCCGTGAATTCCTGGGAAATGGGTCAGAAATCCAAGGTTTGATTCCGCTGGGAATTCCGCTGGGAAGCCTGGGAAGGAGCCAAGGATTGTTCCAAGCTCTGGGAATTGGGATGAGGGTGAGAGGAAGGATGGGGAAGGAATTTTCCAGGCCGGATTCGGGATCAAAACACCCCGGAAAAATGCGGGGCCGTTCCCACCGGGATGAATTTTTAATGTGGAAAAGGAGGAGGCGGAAACCGGAGCCTTTCCATAAATTATGGATGAGGAAACTCCTGGAAACGATCCCGAAAAAGCTGGGAAAGCACAAACCCAGGGGGGCTCCAGCCCTGGATCCCGACTGCCCCTCAAATTCCCGGAGTTCTTGGAAGCGCCGGGGGCTTCTCCCTCAGGAATCCAGGAATTCCACGGAAAATTGATGGGAAATGAACCCAAAATTCATCAGGGAAGGGAAAATTGATGGAAAATCATCCCAAATTTTCCCTCCCCTGGTGAACCGTGGGGTCATTTCCCGTCAGTTTTCCCTCCACGTGGGATCCAGACCTGGTTGTTCCCTGTTTTTGGGGAATTTTTTGGGAATTTTAGCCCCAAAATTCCTGGTTTTTAGGGGATGAAGTTCCATTGGATCCCTTTTTGGAAGAAAACCATGCATTGAGGGACTCCAGGCGCTGGAATTTCAGGATATTTGGGATGGGAATCGCTTGGGATGGAGCTTGGAGGGGAATGTGGGAATGGCAGGAAACCTTGGGATAAATCAGGAATTTCTCCGTGGTAAAAAGGGCCTCAGAAATTGGGATTGTGGGAACTTCCGGGATTGTTTCCATGGGATTCGCTTGATGTGCTGAAATTCGGGATAAACTGCCATCCAGGGAAGGAAAAAATCGTGGATTTGGTGGTGGGAAAGGTCAGAAATCCCAGGAATGCGGAGCTGGATCCATCCTGGTCCTTCTGGGCTCCCGAGAGGAGGAAATCCGGGAAAATCCCGGGAATGCAGCGCTCGGATCTGCCCCGCTTTGATCCCATCCCCCTTGAGACCCGAGGGATTTTCCTGCCCGGAATTCTCCTGGTGATCCCGAGAGGATGGGGCCAAGGCAGCGTGGGAGTTGCTGGAGGTGCACCTGGAGCTAAACTCTGCTTTTTCTCCCCCCTTTTCCCTGCTCCTTCCCCTCTTCCCCATGGAAAACGTTCCCCCCAAAAACTGCCCCCCATCCCCTTTTCCTGCTTTTCCCAGGAATTCTCCTCGAGTACGGAAAGCCTGGATAAATCCCTGGCTCCCGTAAGTTCCGATCCCGTTTTCCGGAGGCTCCCTCTTCCCCACGCAGCATTTCCTCCATTCCGCCCCTCTGGAATTTCCCAGCATTGCCCAGATATTCCTAAAAAAAAAAAAAAAAACAAAAAAAAAAAACAAAACCAAAAAATCCCGGCATCGTTTCCTCGGAATGGGAATTCCAGGAAAATCCCTTCCAGTTGGATAAAATCCAGGGAAATCCCATTTTCCCACCAAAATCCATCTGGGAATGAGGGAATTCCTGCTTTTCCTGCTTTTCTGCTGCAGGTAGAAGAGGAAATGCTGTTTTTGTTTTCCCTTGGAATCTGGCTCCTGAAATTCTCGGCCGGATGGGATTGAATTGATTTGCTTTTTTTCCCATGTTTTTTCCCCCCACCAATCATTCCTCGATTCCATTCTCTCAATCCCTTCTTTTTTCCCATGAAAATTCCAATCGAATCCTGGCGTTTTCCCTGATTTTTCTCTCCCGAATGAACCCTTTTCCCGTTTTTTTTCCATTGTTTTTTTTTTGGAATCTTTCCCTCTTTTCCCACCAGGAGTCCCGGTGGGAATGTGTAGTCCATGATTTCCTCCAGCACTGGGAGTTTTGGAAGAATTCCATGATTTTTTTTGGGGGGGGGGCTTTTCTGGGAATTCCTGGATTCCAACTCAGCTCTGATCCTGCTGGGGATTCCCAGGGATCATTCCCACGCCTGGATTTGGGAATTCTGTCGGGATTTGATCCCAGATTTCGGGCTCATCCTAAATCCTGCTGTTGTTAGGGATAACGGGATGCTTGGGATGAGCTCCAAGCCCCAAATTCCCGCCCAGAATTCCAGGAATTCCTTGATTTCCACCCATTCCTGCTCCTCCCAGCCCAGCCATCGGCTCCTCCCCTCCAGGGTTTTTTTTTGGGAATCAACGGAAAACGGGGATAATTCCTCCTTCCCTATGGAATGCTCTGCTGGAGTGGGAAGGATCCTTGGGAGTGCTGGGCTGAGGAGGAAAATTCCCTCTGGGATTTCCCTTTGCAATGGGAAGGAGAGGAGAATTCCCCTCTGGAATGGGATGAGGAAGAGGATGATTCCCTCTGGAATTTCCCTTTGGAACGGGATGAGGAAAATTCCACTCTGGAATGGGATGGGATGAAGAGGAAAGTTCTCCTTTGGAACGGGATGAGGAGGAATTTTCCCTCTGGAATGCGATGGAATTTCCCAGCCCCCGTGGGTGGAAGATCCAAGATCTCCGAGGTTCCCACCGGACCCGGAATTCCAGAGGCTCCGAAGGGATCCCGGCACCGCCGGAATGTTCCTGAGGCTGGGAGAGGATCCCTGGAAAATCCAGGAGCTGCCCTGGGCCGGGCTGGGGCTGATCCCAGATTCCCGAATTCCGCTGGGAAAGCATTTCCTGGGATTCCAGGGGACAGCGCCCGTGGGAAGCCTGGATGGGAGGAGCAGGAATGCCAGAGCCGCCGGAATTCCGCGGGAATCCGTGGGATATCCCGGCTTTGCAGGGCTGAAGGAATTCCGGGACCCTCTGGAATGTTCATCCCGTGCCCGGAGCCGGGCTGGGCAGGGCGGCCGAGCCTTATCCCGGGATTCCCGAGGGAATGTTCGGACCTACAAACCCAGCGGGTTCCCGGCCGGGAACGCCCCTCCCCGGCTCCTCCCCCTGATTTTCCCGATCTCCCCGGCGTTTTCCGTTGCTCCCCCGCTCCCGTGGCTTTCTGCATGCGCCGTTTCCAGCATGGTCGGAGGATCCCGAAAATCAGCCCTGGGTTATTCCCGAGGGTGGGAATGTGGAGTGGGAATTCGGGATCAGTTCCCTGCTGCATCCCGAGGAAATCCCAAATCCCGGAGGGATTGTTGGACTGGGAGGGGCAATTTGGGCATTCCTCCCAAATCCCGGGAATCCGAATGATCCCAAATCCCGGGAATCCGGATCCTCCCAAATCCTGGGAATCCGGATCCTCCCAAATCCCGGGAATCCAGATGATCCCAAATCCTGGGAATCCGAATGATCCCAAATCCCGGGAATCCGGATCCTCCCAAATCCCGGGAATCCGAATGATCCCAAATCCTGGGAATCCGAATGATCCCAAATCCTGGGAATCCAAATGATCCCAAATCCCGGGAATCCGGATCCTCCCAAATCCCGGGAATCCAAATGATCCCAAATCCCGGCAATCCAGCGGGACTGGGAGATCCCACTGGGAACGTTGGCTCTGGAATTCTGGGGGGAAGGAAAAAGCCCCAGGATCCTGCTGTGCTGGGGGATGGATGGGAATCCCAGATTTCCAGGATCCGGGAAGAGGGAGGAGAAGGGAAAAGGGAAAAGTGGGAACAGGGAAGAGCAGGAATTTGGTCCCAGTGAAACATCACCTCCATTTTCCTCCTTTTTCCCCAAAGTTTTTATTTTTATCCAGATCCTTTTCCAGCCAGCCTGGCTGGCTCCAAAGTGGGAAAAGGGAAGGGCAGGGAAGAGGGAAAAGCAGGAAAAGGGAAGGGCAGGGAAGAGGGAAAAGCAGGAAAAGGGAAGGGCAGGGAAGAGCAGGGAAGGGAAAGGGCAGGGAAGAAGGAAAAGGGAAAAGCAGGAAAAGGATCCCACTGGAAAACCACCACCGTCACCTCCGTTTTCCTCCTGTTTTCCCAACTTTTAATTTTTCATCCCAATTCTTCCCAAGCCTTGATCCAGCCAGTCTGGGATGGGAAGGGCAGGGAAAAGTGAGGGGTGGGATGGGACGGGACGGGATGGGATGGGATGGGATGGGATGGGATGGGATGGGATGAAGGTGTTTCCCTGTGGAGAAGGTGACACCGCCCCCCTTTTCCTCCCTGGAAAACCACCACAAGCCATCAACCTCCATTTCCCTCCTGTTTTCCCAACTTTTAATTTTTCGTCCCAAGCCTTGTCCAGGCAGCGCAGGATGGGAACAGCAAGGAAAAGTGAGAGGTGGGAAGATCCCGTGGATGGGAAGGAAAGGGATGGGATGGATGGGATGGGATGGGATGAAGGCGTTCCCCAGTGGCGAAGGTGACACTGTCTCCCTCTTCCCCCCTTTTTTTCCCCGTTTTTCCCCGTTTTCCCCCCGGACCCGCAGCCGGCCCGGCTGGCTCCGGAGCGCGAGTTCATCAAGTCCCTGATGGCCATCGGGAAGCGCCTGGCCACGCTGCCCACCAAGGAGCAGAAGACGCAGCGCCTCATCTCGGAGCTGTCGCTGCTCAACCACAAACTGCCCGCGCGCGCCTGGCTGCCCACGGCCGCCTTCGAGCACCACGTGGTGCGCGTGCCGCACTCGCAGGCCGTGGTGCTCAACTCCAAGGACAAGGTCTGCGATTTGGGGCGGAAAATTGGGATTTGGGGTGGGAAATTGGGGATTTGGGGTTTGGGATGGGGATTGGGAATGGTGGTGCCTCCTTTGAGCACCATGTGGTGTGCGTGCCGCACTCGTAGGCCGTGGTGCTCAACTCCAAGGACAAGGTCTGCGATTTGGGGTGGGAAATTGGGATTTGGAGTGGGAAATGGGATATAGAATATAGAATATGGAATATGGAATATGGGATGGGGATTGGGAATGGTGGTGCTGCCTTCGAGCACCACGTGGTGCGCGTGCCGCACTCCCAGGCCGTGGTACTCAACTCCAAGGACAAGGTCTGCGATTTGGGGCGGGAAATTGGGGATTTGGGGTGGGAAATTTGGGATTTGGGGTTTGGGATGGGATTGGGAATGGTGGTGCCGCCTTCGAGCACCACATGGTGCGCGTGCCGCACTCGCAGGCTGTGGTGCTCAACTCCAAGGACAAGGTCCGGGAAAGGGGATTTGGGATGGGAAAATTTGGGTTTGGGAGATGGCATTTGGGATGGGGAAGGGGATTTGGGATGGGAGATGGCATTTGGGATGGGAAAGGGGATTTGGGATGGGAAGTGGGATTTGGGATGGGAAGTGGGATTTGGGATGGGAAGTGGGATTTGGGATGGCCTGGGGACGGTGGGAGAGCTGCAGGTGTCACTCCAGGACTGGCAGCGCCGGCACAGCTGGAGTTGGGCCCAAAGCCCCGAGAGCCTTCGTGTTCCCTCTGGGATCTGCGCAGGGACCCCGTTTCCTCCCTTCCCTCCAAACCCAGGGATTTCTGTCCCTCACGCCGTCCCCGCTGTCCCCAGGCTCCCTACCTGATCTACGTGGAGGTCCTGGAGTGCGACAACTTCGACACGGCCAGCGTCCCCGCGCGCATCCCCGAGAACCGGATCCGCAGCACGCGCTCGGCCGAGAACCTCCCGGAGTGCGGCATGGGCCCCGAGCAGCGCGCCAGCAGCTTCAGCACCGTGCCCAACTACGACAACGACGACGAGGCCTGGTCCGTGGACGACATCGGCGAGCTCCAGGTCGAGGTGCGGGCGCCGCGGTGGCGCCGGGGCGGTGGGAGTGCTGGGAACGGGGTTTGCCAGAGGGCCGTGGCACCGTGGTGTCCCCAAGGTGTCCCCAGGGTGTCCCCTTGGAGGTGGGAGCCCTGCGAGTGGCGTTTTCTGGAAAGTTCTGGCCACCAGGGTGGCACCAGGGTGGTGGGACCAGCCCCAAGGTGTCTCCAAGGAGGTGGGAATGCTGGGTATGGGATTTTCCGGAAGGTTCTGGCCCCAGGGTGGTGGGAATGCTGGGAATGGGGGTTTCCAGAAGGTTCTGGCACCAAGGTGGCACCAGGGTGTCCCCAAGATGTCCCTGGGGGTTCCATGCAGGATTGTCATTCTGGGCCCTCCCTAAAAATGGGATTTCATGGGGTTTTATAGGGTTTTGTGGGGTTTGAATGGGGTTCTATGGGGTTTTAGGAGATACTGTGGGATTTTATGGGATTTCAGTTGGATTTGATAGGATTATAATGGCATTTCATGGCATTTTATGGGATTTTTTTTTGGTTTTATGGCATTTTATGGGATTCTGTTGGATTTTACGGGGTTTTAATGGGATTGGATGGGATCCCAGTGGGATTCTGTGGGGTTTGATGGGATTCTGTGGGGTTTGATGGATTTCTGTGGGGTTTGATGGGGTTCTGTGGGGTTTGATGGGGTTCTGTGGGGTTTGATGGATTTCTGTGGGGTTTGATGGGATTCTGTGGGGTTTCACGGGATTTCTGTGGGGTTTGATGGGGTTCTGTGGGGTTTCATGGATTCTGTGGGGTTTGATGGGATTCTGTGGGGTTTCATGGATTTCTGTGGGGTTTCACGGGATTCTGTGGGGTTTGATGGGGTTCTGTGGGGTTTCATGGATTCTGTGGGGTTTGATGGATTTCTGTGGGGTTTCATGGATTTCTGTGGGGTTTGATGGGATTCTGTGGGGTTTGATGAAATTCTGTGGGGTTTCATGGATTTCTGTGGGGTTTGATGGAATTCTGTGGGGTTTCATGTTTTTCTGTGGGGTTTTCCCGCAGCTCCCCGAGATGCACACCAACAGCTGCGACAACATCTCGCAGTTTTCCGTGGATTCCATCACCAGCCAGGAGAGCCGGGAGCCCGTCTTCATCGCGGCCGGGGACATCCGGTGAGCTCCGGGGAAAACGGGAATTCTCTGCAAAAAAACCCGGAACGCTGACAGTGCCCAGAGCAAAAATGCGGGAATTCTCCCTCATAAAAACCCCGGAATTCCGACAGTGCCCAGAGCAAAAATCTGGGAATTTTCCCTCATAAAAACCCCGGAATTCCGACAATGCCCAGAGCAAAAATGCAGGAATTCTCCCTCATAAAAACCCCGCAATTCTGACAATGCCCAGAGCAAAAATCTGGGAATTTGCCCTCATAAAAACCCCCGGAATTCTGACAGTGCCCAGAGCAAAAATCTGGGAATTTGCCCTCATAAAAACCCCGGAATTCTGACAGTGCCCAGAGCAAAAATGCAGGAATTCTCCCTCATAAAAATCCCGGAATTCTGACAATGCCCAGAGCAAAAATGCGGGAATTCTCCCTCATAAAAATACCGGAATTCCGACAGTGCCCAGGGCAGAAATACAGGAATTCTCCCTCATAAAAACCCTGGAATTCTGACAATGCCCAGAGCAAAAATCTGGGAATTTGCCCTCATAAAAACCCCCGGAATTCTGACAATGCCCTGAGCAGAAATCTGGGAATTTTCCCTCATAAAAACCCCCGGAATTCTGACAATGCCCAGAACAGAAATCTGGGAATTTTCCCTCATAAAAACCCCCGGAATTCTGACAATGCCCAGAACAGAAATCCGGGAATTTTCCCTCATAAAAATCCTGGAATTCCAACATTCTTGAAAACAAAAATCCAGGATTTTCCCCTGATAGAAACCCTGGCATTCTGGCATTCCCCAGAGCAAAAATGCATTAACTTTCCCCTCATAAAAACCCCGTAATTCCGGCGTTCCCCAGAGCAAACATCCAGGAATTTTCCCTCATAAAAATACTAGAATTCTAACATCCCCAAAGCAAAAATGCAGGAGTTTTCCCTCATAAAACCCCTGGAATTCTGAAATTCCCCAGAGCAAAAATGCAGGAACTTTCCCCTCATAAAAAGCCTGGAATTCTGACATTGCCCAGAGCCAAACTCCAGGAATTTCCCTGATAAAACCCCGGAATTCTGACACTCCCTAAAGCAAAACTCCAGGCATTTTCCCTGATAAAATCCAGGAATTCCAGCATTCCCCAGAGCAGAAACGCAGGGATTTTCCCTGATAAAACCCTGGAATTCCGACATTCCCCAGAGCAGAAACGCAGGGATTTTCCCTGATAAAATCCTGGAATTCCGGCATTCCCCAGAGCAGAAACGCAGGGATTTTCCCTGATAAAATCCTGGAATTCCAGCATCCCCAGAGCCAAACTGCAGGGATTTTCCCTGATAAAACCCTGGAATTCCAGCATCCCCAGAGCCAAACTGCAGGGATTTTCCCTGATCAAACCCCGGAATTCCGCAGGCGCCGTCTGTCGGAGCAGCTGGCCCACACGCCCACCGCCTTCCGCAGGGACCCCGAGGACCCCTCGGCCGTGGCCCTCAAGGAGCCCTGGCAGGAGAAAGTCAGGTGGGGAGCGGAATGGGCCCGGGAATTGGCCTGGGAATTGGCCTGGGAATTGTTCTGGGTGTTATTCTGGGAATTGTCCTGGGAATTATCCTGGGAATTGTTCTGGGAATTATCCTGGGAATTGTCCTGGGAATTATCCTGGGAATTATTCTGGGAATTGGCCCAGGAATTGTTCTGAGAATTGTCCCGGGAATTATTCTGGGAATTGTCCTGGGAATTATTCTGGGAATTGTCCCGGGAATTGGCCCGGGAATTGTCCTGGGAATTGTTCTGGGAATTATTCCAGGAATTATCCCGGGGAAAACAGCGCCCGGGAACGCCCGCCAGAATCCTGGGATCTGCCATCCCTGTCCCGATGGGACTTTAATGGGATTTTGTGGAATTTTAATGGGATAATATCAAAATATTTTAACGGGACTTTAATGGAATTTTATTGCATTTTAATGGGATTTGATATTTTAATGGGATTTTGATGGAATTTCATGGACTTTTATGACATTTTTATGGCATTTGATATGATTTTAACGGGATTTGATATTTTAATGGGATTTTGATGGGATTTTAATGGGATTTGATATTTTAATGGGACTTCAGTGGAATTTTATTGCATTTTAATGGGATTTGATATTTTTTTGTGGGATTTTGATGGCATTTTAGAGGAAATTTCGTGGAATTCTCTGACATTTTAATGGCATTTTATGGGATTTGATAGTTTTAATGGGATTTTAGTGGCATTTTATGGGATTTTTAATAGGATTTGGGAATTTGATGGGATTTTAATGGAATTTTGTGGAATTTTATGATTTTAATGGGATTTGATGGGACTTTAATGCTATTTGATATTTTCAATGTGATTTTAATGGAATTTCATGGACTTTTATGAGATTTTAGTGGGATTTGATAGTTTTAATGTGATTTTGATGGGGCTTTAATGGCATTTAATGTGATTTTATGATTTTAATGGCATTTTATGTTATTTCAATGGGATTTGATAGTTTTAATGGAATTTCATGGTCTTTTATGAGATTTTAATGGCTTTTTATGGGATTTTAATGGAATTTGATAGTTTTAGTGTGATTCTGATGGGATTTTAATGGAATTGCATGGAATTTTATTATTGTAATGGCATTTCATGCGATTTTAATGGGATTTGATGGTTTTAAGGGGATTTTGATGAGATTTTAATGGAATTGCATGGAATTTTATTATTCTAATGGCATTTCATGCAATTTTTATGGGATTTGATGGTTTTAAGGGGACTTTGATGAGATTTTAATGGAATCGCATGGAATTTTATTATTCTAATGGCATTTCATGGGATTTCAGTGGGACTTGATGGTTTTAAGGGGATTTTGATGGGATTGTAATGGAATTTCATGGACCTTTGTGGGATTTTAATGGGATTTGATATTTTTTAATGTGATTTTGATGGGGTTTTAATGGAATTTCCTGGGATTTTGCTGGGATGGGCTGGCATGGGGACAATTGCCGGGAATTGCCGGAGTTTCTCCCGGCCGGGAGCTCCGGGCCGATCCCGATGTTCCCGATTTTGCCGATTTTGCCGTTTTTGGCCCCAGGAGGATCCGCGAGGCCTCTCCCTACGGGCACCTGCCCTCGTGGCGCCTCCTCTCCGTCATCGTCAAGTGCGGTGACGACCTGCGGCAGGAGCTGCTGGCGTTCCAGGTGCTCAAACAGCTCCAGGTGAGCGGGGAACCCGCACAAACCCCGCGTCCGGGTGGGATTCCTGATTTTCACAGGGTTGTAATGGCGTCTTAGGGAGTTTTAATTGGGGGGGGCAGGTTATATTTTGCGATTTCAATGGGAGGTTTTTTTTATTTTATGGATTTTATTGGGATTTTATGGGATTTTCTCTGTATTTCCCTCCCTGCAGTGGATCTGGGAGCAGGAGCGGGTCCCGGCCCTGTTCCAGTCAGATTTTATGGGATTTTATTGGGATTTTCACGGGATTTTTTTGGGATTTTTTTGGGATTTTCACTGGTTTCTCCCTGCAGTGGATCTGGGAGCAGGAGCGGGTCCAGTCAGATTTTATGGAATTTCATGGGATTTTATTGGGATTTTATTGTGATTTCCCCGCTTTGCTGACCCCGCAGTGGATCTGGGAGCAGGAGTGGGTCCCGGCCCCGTTCCAGTCAGATTTTATGAGGTTTTTATGGGATTTTATTGGGATTTTATTGGGATTTTATTGGTATTTTACTGTGATTTCCCCCACTTCCCTCCCGCAGTGGATCTGGGAGCAGGAGTGGGTGCTGGCCCTGTTTCAGTCAGATTTTATGGGATTTTATGGGATTTTATGGGATTTTATTGGTATTTTACTGTGATTTCCCCCATTTCCCTCCCGCAGTGGATCTGGGAGCAGGAGCGGGTCCAGTCAGATTTTATGGGATTTTATTGGTGTTTTTTGGGATTTTCACTGGTTTCTCCCCGCAGTGGATCTGGGAGCAGGAGCGGGTGGTGGCCCCATTCCAGTCAGATTTTATGGGATTTTATGGGATTTTATTGTGATTTTCACTGTATTTCCCTCCCGCAGTGGATCTGGGAGCAGGAGCGGGTGCTGGCCCTGTTCCTGTCAGATTTTATGGGATTTTATGGGATTTTATTGGGATTTTCACGGGATTTTATTGGGATTTTCACTGTATTTCTCACCCTGCAGTGGATCTGGGAGCAGGAGCGCGTCCCGCTCTGGATCCGGCCCTACAAGATCCTGGTGATCTCGGCCGACAGCGGGATGATCGAGCCCGTGCTCAGCGCCGTCTCCCTGCACCAGATCAAGAAGCAGTCGCAGCTGTCGCTGCTGCAGTACCTGCGGCAGGAGCACGGCCCCAGCAACAGCGAGAGCTTCCTGAGCGCCCAGCGGAACTTCGTCAGGAGCTGTGCGGGGTACAGCCTGGTCTGCTACCTGCTGCAGGTTAAAGATAGGTAATTAATTACAGTAATTAATGGTTAGTTAATGGGTATGATGGGAACAGCCCGGTGTGCACGGCCCCAGCAACAGCGAGAGCTTCCTGAGCGCCCAGCGGAACTTTGTGCGGAGCTGTGCGGGGTACAGCCTGGTCTGCTACCTGCTGCAGGTTAAAGATAGGTAATTAATTACAGTAATTAATGGTTAGTTAATGGGTATGATGGGAACAGCCCGGTGTGCACGGCCCCAGCAACAGCAAGAGCTTCCTGAGCGCCCAGCGGAACTTCGTCAGGAGCTGTGCGGGGTACAGCCTGGTCTGCTACCTGCTGCAGGTCAAGGACAGGTAATTAACATCATTAATTAATGATTGATTAATGGGTATGATGGGAACAGCCCGGTGTGCACGGCCCCAGCAACAGCGAGAGCTTCCTGAGCGCCCAGCGGAACTTCGTCAGGAGCTGTGCGGGGTACAGCCTGGTCTGCTACCTGCTGCAGGTCAAAGATAGGTAATTAATTACAGTAATTAATGATTGATTAATGGGTATGGTGGGTACAGCCTGGTGTGCTACCTGCTGCAGGTCAAAGATAGGTAATTAACATCGGTAATTAATGATTGATTAATGGGTATGATGGGTACAGCCTGGTGTGCTACCTGCTGCAGGTCAAGGACAGGTAATTAATTACAGTAATTAATGATTGATTGGGGTCTGATGGGTACAGCCTGGTGTGCTACCTGCTGCAGGTCAAAGATAGGTAATTAACATCGGTAATTAATGAATGATTAATGGGTATGATGGGTACAGCCTGGTCTGCTACCTGCTGCAGGTTAAAGATAGGTAATTAATTACAGTAATTAATGGTTAGTTAATGGGTATGATGGGAACAGCCTGGTGTGCACGGCCCCAGCAACAGCGAGAGCTTCCTGAGCGCCCAGCGGAACTTCGTCAGGAGCTGTGCGGGGTACAGCCTGGTCTGCTACCTGCTGCAGGTTAAAGATAGGTAATTAATTACAGTAATTAATGGTTAGTTAATGGGTATGATGGGAACAGCCCGGTGTGCACGGCCCCAGCAACAGCGAGAGCTTCCTGAGCGCCCAGCGGAACTTTGTGCGGAGCTGTGCGGGGTACAGCCTGGTCTGCTACCTGCTGCAGGTCAAAGATAGGTAATTAACATCGGTAATTAATGATTGATTAATGGGTATGATGGGTACAGCCTGGTCTGCTACCTGCTGCAGGTCAAAGATAGGTAATTAACATCGGTAATTAATGATTGATTAATGGGTATGATGGGTACAGCCTGGTCTGCTACCTGCTGCAGGTCAAAGATAGGTAATTAACATCGGTAATTAATGATTGATTAATGGGTATGATGGGAACAGCCCCGTGTGCACGGCCCCAGCAACAGCGAGAGCTTCCTGAGCGCCCAGCGGAACTTTGTGCGGAGCTGTGCGGGGTACAGCCTGGTGTGCTACCTGCTGCAGGTTAAAGATAGGTAATTAATTACAGTAATTAATGATTGATTAATGGGTATGGTGGGTACAGCCCGGTGTGCTACCTGCTGCAGGTCAAAGACAGGTAATTAACATCGGTAATTAATGATTGATTAATGGGTATGATGGGTACAGCCTGGTCTGCTACCTGCTGCAGGTCAAGGACAGGTAATTAACATCGGTAATTAATGACTGATTGGGGTCTGATGGGTACAGCCTGGTGTGCTACCTGCTGCAGGTCAAGGACAGGTAATTAATTACAGTAATTAATGATTGATTAATGGGTATGATGGGTACAGCCTGGTCTGCTACCTGCTGCAGGTTAAAGATAGGTAATTAACATCGGTAATTAATGATTGATTAACGGTATGATGGGTACAGCCTGGTGTGCTACCTGCTGCAGGTCAAAGACAGGTAATTAACATCGGTAATTAATGAATGATTGGGGTCTGATGGGTACAGCCTGGTCTGCTACCTGCTGCAGGTCAAGGACAGGTAATTAATTACAGTAATTAATGGTTAGTTAATGGGTATGATGGGTACAGCCTGGTGTGCTACCTGCTGCAGGTCAAGGACAGGTAATTAACATCGGTAATTAATGAACGATTGGGGTCTGATGGGTACAGCCTGGTCTGCTACCTGCTGCAGGTCAAGGACAGGTAATTAACATCGGTAATTAATGATTGATTAATGGGTATGATGGGTACAGCCTGGTGTGCTACCTGCTGCAGGTCAAGGACAGGTAATTAACATCATTAATTAATGAATGATTGGGGTCTGATGGGTACAGCCTGGTCTGCTACCTGCTGCAGGTCAAGGACAGGTAATTAACATCATTAATTAATGAATGATTAATGGGTATGATGGGTACAGCCTGGTCTGCTACCTGCTGCAGGTCAAAGACAGGTAATTAACATCGGTAATTAATGATTGATTATTGAGTATGATGGGTACAGCCTGGTGTGCTACCTGCTGCAGGTGAAGGACAGGTAATTAATTACAGTAATTAATGATTGATTAATGAGTATGATGGGTACAGCCTGGTGTGGCACCTGCTGCAGGTCAAGGACGGGTAATTAATGAATTAATTCCCTGGAATTCCCCACAGGCACAACGGGAACATCCTGCTGGACGCCGAGGGCATTTCGTGGCCTTTTAGGGATTTTAACACGATTTAATGTGACTTTTATTGGACTTTTCTTTTAATTTCAATGGGATTTCTCTGAATTCCCTGGAATCCCCGCAGGCACAATGGGAACATCCTGCTGGACGCCGAGGGCCACATCATCCACATCGACTTCGGCTTCATCCTGAGCAGCTCCCCCCGGAACCTCGGCTTCGAGACCTCGGCCTTCAAACTGACCACCGAGTTCGTGGACGTGAGTGGGGACCCGGGGGGATCCGGGGGGGTCTGGGGGTTCCCAGGCCATTCCAGGCCATCCCAGGCCATTCCGGGCCATTCCAGGGGTTCCCAGGCCATTCTGGGCCATTCCAGGCCATTCCAGGGGATCCCAGGCCATTCCGGGCCATTCCAGGCCATTCCAGGGGCTCCCAGGCCATTCCGGGCCATTCCGGGCCATTCCAGGGGATCCCAGGCCATTCCGGGCCATTCCAGGGGCTCCCAGGCCATTCCGGGCCATTCCGGGCCATTCCAGGGGATCCCAGGCCATTCCGGGCCATTCCGGGCCATTCCAGGGGATCCCAGGCCATTCTGGGCCAATCCCCAGCCCCGTTCCGTGTCCCGCAGGTGATGGGCGGCCTGGACGGGGACATGTTCAACTACTACAAGATGCTGATGCTGCAGGGCCTGATCGCCGCCCGCAAGCACATGGACAAGGTGGTGCAGATCGTGGAGATCATGCAGCAAGGTGGGAACCCCGGAATTCCATCCGAACCTGCTCCTCCCAGAGCATTCCCCGTTCCAGCCCTCCTCCCATCCCGGATTTCCATTGCCAAGGTTCCCAAACCCCTTTTCCCCTCACCCCATCCCAGTTTTCCCCTTTCCCAGGCTCACAGCTCCCTGATCCCATTGCCCCCATTCCAAACCCAGATTCCCAACATTCCCACCCCAGTTTTTCCCGTTTTTCCAGTCTCTCACCTCCCAGATTCCCAGGTTTTTTCATTTTTCCTGTCTCCCAGCTGCCCTGTTTCCCATTTTTCCTGATTTTCCATTCTCCCAGCTGCCATTTTTCCCAATTTCCCCATTTTCCAGTCTCCCAGCTGCTGTTTTTCCCATTTTCCCGTTTTTTCCCATTCCCCATTCTCTCAGCTGCAGTTTTTCCCCATTTTCTCCCATTTTCCCCATTTTCCAGTCTCCCAGCTGCCGTTTTTCCCATTTTCCCGTTTTTCCCATTTCCCAGGCTCCCAGCTGCTGTTTTTCCCATTTTCCCCCATTCCCCATTCTCTCAGCTGCAGTTTTTCCCCATTTTCTCCCGTTTTCCCCATTTTCCAGTCTCCCAGCTGCTGTTTTTCCCATTCCCCATTCTCTCAGCTGCAGTTTTTCCCCATTTTCTCCCATTTTCCCCGTTTTCCAGTCTCCCAGCTGCTGTTTTTCCCATTTTCCCGTTTTTTCCCATTCCCCATTCTCTCAGCTGCAGTTTTTCCCCATTTTCTCCTGTTTTCCAGTCTCCCAGCTGCTGTTTTTCCCATTTTTTTGCCGTTTTCCCCATTTCCCCCCGTTTTTTCCCCGTTTCCAGGCTCGCAGCTGCTGTTTTTTCCCATTTTTTTGCCGTTTTTCCCATTTTCCCCCGTTTTTTCCCCGTTTCCAGGCTCGCAGCTGCCCTGCTTCCACGGCTCCTCCACCATCCGGCACCTCAAGGAGCGTTTCCACATGAACCTGACGGAGGAGCAGCTGCAGCTGCTGGTGGAGCAGATGGTGGACGGCTCCATGAGATCCATCACCACCAAGCTCTACGACGGCTTCCAGTACCTCACCAACGGCATCATGTGAAACCCCGCAAAACAAAGCAAAACAAAACAAAACACAACAACAAAAAAATTCCCCGGAAAAAAAAATCCCGGAAAAAAAAGAAAAAGAAATAATTTCCCTCCCCACCCCCCCGGAAGGAACGGGAGAATTCCAAACTTCCCGGTTCTGCTCCCTGGGGCTGCTCCCGGGCCTGGACTCTGCTGAGAGATGGGACAGAATTCCATGGAAAAACCGGGAAAAACGGCGGGAACGGGGCAGGGATGGGGACGGGGGCAGCTCCCCCTTTGCTCTGCTTGGGATTCCCTGGAATTCGCCCCCAGTCCCATGGAATGTGCGGGGAGGGGTCTCCTCAAGGCTGGGAATCCCAAATTCCCGGAATTCCCGGAATTAATTCCCGGCCCCGTGGGGTCCTTCCCTCCTCTGGGACACCCGGGGGGTTCCGGGGGGGAATTCCCGGTGGGGCCGGGACCCCCTCCCCCCTTTCCCGGGTAATTCCAGCCGGGAATTCGGGGCTGGAATGTTGGACACGATGGGGGTGGGGGGGGGGGGTTTGGGGGCCTGGTCCCGACCCCGAATCCCAAATCCCAAATCCCGAATCCCAAATCAGGGAGGATCCGGAGCTTCCCAGGGAAGGGAAATTTCCTGGAATTTCCCCTCCCCCTCCCCCCAGGCCTGGCCTGATGGGGACACTTGGGGTGTCCCCAATGTCCCCCCACTGTCCCCCCGTGTCCCCCTCGGTGTCCCCAATGTCCCCCCTTTGTGTCCCCCCCCAATGTCCCCTCCGTGTCCCCCCCGTCCCTGTGTCCCCCCCCCCCCGTCCCCTCAATGTCCCTTTTTTTTTTTTTTTTTTTTTTTTTAAATTTTTAGCGTTACAAACCCCCAAAATTTGGTTTTTCAACCCCAGGGAAGGGGGAGGGGGCTCTGGGGACAGGGAGGGGACGGGGAGGGGACAGGGGGACCCCGACCCTTCCCAAGCCCCTTTTTTGGGGGGCAGGACCAAAATTCGGGGATGCAGCTGGAGCCCTGAGCCCCTCCCCCGCCCCCATTCCGGGGGAGCCAGGCCAGGCACAGAGGGTGAAACCACTGGAGTTTAATGGAATCGATTCCTACAGAATAAAGAATTCCTGAGAGCCTCCCGAGCCCGCGGCTTTCCGTCAGCACATTCCCCAAAAATCCCCGAAACCCCCGGGAAAACATTCCCGGAATTCCAGGGGGAACATTCCTGGAATTCTGGGGGGATCATTCCCGAAATTCCAGGGGGGAACATTCCCAAAATTCCAGGGGGGAACAGCCGCGAAATTCAGGAGTCCAATCCCAGAATTCCAGGGGGAACAGCCCCAAAATTCCAGGGGGAACATTCCCAAAATCCCTGAAACCCCGGGGAACAGCCCTGGAATTCCAGGTGGGAATATCCCCAAAATTCCAGAGCTCCAACCCCAAAATTCCAGGGGGAACATCCCTGAAATTCCAGGGGTCCAACCCCAGAATTCCAGAGAACATTCCTGAAATTCCAGAGGGAACATCCCCAAAATTCCAGGGCTCCAACCCCGAAATTCCAGCCCCTCCCTCCCTCCAGCCCCAATCCAGCTCAAGGCACTGAAATGCTGAAAACCGTGGGTCCAAAGCCATTTTTCCATAGTTTGTTTTTTCTTTTTGGGAATTTTTTCATTCTAAATCTCGTAGAAACTTTAATTTCTTCTCTATATTTACACCCGGCCTGGGGGATTTTTGGGAATGGCCGATTCCACCTGATTTTTCCCAGTTTTTTCCCACCCTTTTTCCATCCATCCACCCGCAGGGAAAAGGGGAGGGGAAACTCCCCTCATTCCTGCTTGGAAAAAGTCAGAAAAACCGGGAATTAAAATCCAAAATAAAAGGAAAAAAAAAACCAACCCCAAAGCAGCTTCTGCCATCCCGAAAAACGCAAAAAAACGGGAAAAAAACCTTGGAAAACCAAACCAAATCCCAGGGGGAGCACAGCAGTTGTTGGGATTTGGGGATTTTAGTGTATGGTACAGCTTTACAGGGAGAGGGGAGGGAATCCACAGGGAATTCGGGAATTCTCCGGGAATTCCGGGGCCGAGGCTTTTCCAGGGGATTTTGGGGGGACTGGGGTGGGAAAGGTCCCGGATCCCTTGGGAGGAGATGGAAAAAAGCTGGAAAAGGCCCAAACCTCACCCTCAGCCCGGAATTCGGGAGCATTTTCCCATTTTTCCTTCTGGAAAAGGGTCCTGGCTGGGATTTGGGATCCATTCCCAATCCTGGGGCTTTTTTGGGGTCATTATTCCTTTGCCAAAGGAAAATCCCCTCTTTCCTTCTTTTCTCTCATTTTTCCAGCTTTTCTCCTCCTCCTGCTCCCTCGGGAATGTCCAGTGAGTGTCCAAGTGTCCTTCCCAGGGACCTCTGGGAAAAAAATCCAGGAAAAAACAAAAAAACCCCCCAAAAATAATAACAAAAAAAGGTGGATTTTGCTGGAAAAGCTTCACCCGCCCCGTCCGGATCCGGGAATTCCTGGGAAGGGCCCAGAGGGGTCCTGGAAACCCCAAATCCCCCCAAAATCCAACATTCCCGGGGGTTCCCGGCGGGATTGGGGATCGTCCCAATCCCAATCCCAATCCCAATCCCAATCCCAACTTTCCCCCCTCGGACACCGGGAAGGGCTCGGGGGGGATTTATGTACACGGCGCCGGTTCCGGCCCTGCAGCCATCCCGGAACTGCGGGAATGCCGAGATTCCCGGGAATGCTCAGCTCTCCTCGGGGCTGATCCCGGAACTGCGGGAATGCCGCGATTCCCGGGAATGCTCAGCTCTCCTGGGGCTGATCCCGGAATTCTGGGAATGCCGAGATTCCCGGGAATGCTCAGCTCTCCTCGGGCTGATCCCGGAATTCCGGGAATGCCGAGATTCCCAGGAATGCTCAGCTCTCCTCGGGGCTGATCCCGGAATTGTGGGAATGCCGCGATTCCCGGGCTCAGAGCTGATCCCAGGACAATCCCAGGAATTCCGGGATTCCCAGGAGTTCTCACTTTTCCTGCCAGGCCCGGATGAATCCCAGGACAATCCCAGGACAATCCCAGGACATTCCCAGGGGCTCTCAGTTCTCCTCGTTGCCCTGCCGGGCCCGGATGAATCCCAGGACAATCCCAGGACATTCCCAGGCGCTCTCAGTTCTCCTCGTTGCCCTGCCGGGCCCGGATGAAGGCCATCCCGTGGGTCCTGAAGTGCGTTTTGAGGTTGAGCTGGCTCTCGAAGCGCCTCCCGCACACTTTGCACTCCAGCTTCCCCTCGGCGCTGCTGCCGCCGTTCCCGCCGGGGGCGGCTCCGTTCCCGCTCCCGTTCCCGCTCCCGTTCCCGCTCCCGTTCCCGGCCCCGCTCCCCGCGGGCTCCTCGGGCTCGGCCCCGCGGCGCTTCTTGTGCGAGATGAAGCGGTGGCGGCCGAGCGCGCTGGCCGAGGTGAAGCAGAGGCCGCACTCGCGGCACTGGGGCGCCCCCTGCGGGCGGTGCTGCGCCAGGTGCGCCTGCAGCTCCGCGCGGCTCCCGGCGCCGAAGCCGCACTTGCGGCAGCGCAGCGGCGCCCGCGGGCTCTTGGCGGGCGGGGTGGTGCTGTCGGGCTCCTCGCTGCACGACTCCTCCGAGGAGAGCTTGCGCCGGCGGCCCGGGGCCTGCGGGGCACAGGGGGAACATCGAGGATGGACGGGCGGGGATCCCAGGCAGGAGAAACCCCCGGGAGAGAGAGGAGAGAGGGAATGAACGGGCAGGGATGGGGGAGAGAGGGGGGAGAACATCGGGGATGAACGGGCAGGGATGGGGGAATGAAGGGCCGGGGCTGAGGGGAATCCCAGTGAGGAGAAACCCCTGGGAAGAGAGGGGGAACAGCGGGAATGAACGGGCGGGGATGGCGGGGATCCCAGCCAGGAGGAACCCCTGGGGAAACTCCTTCTATCCCTTGGGAAATCCCTTCTTCCCCTTGGGAGAAACCCCTTGGGAAATCCCTTCTTCCCCTTGGGAGAAACCCCTTGGGAACTGGGGCAGCTCCCAGAAGGGATTCTGGGATGAGGAGGCTCCAACCCTGCCACGAACACTCAAATTCCCAGGAAATTCCAAGGAAGTTCACAGAAAATTCCCAAGAAATCCCAGGAATTCCCAGACCCGAAATTTCCCCACTTGGACGAAGTTTAGGGCTGGGATTTGTGGGTTCCCAGTAGGAATTCCAGGATAAACCCCCCCCCCTCAATCCTGCCCCAAACCCCCCAAACCCCCCAAACCCCCCGAACCCCCCAAACCCCCCAAACCCCCCGAACCCCCCAAACCCCCCAAACCCCCCAGAACCCCCAGAACCCTCAGGGATCGCGCACCTGGCCGGGGCCGGGGCCGGGGGGGCCGCGGGCCGTCACCACCTGCTGGCTGCGGGCGGGGCCGCTGGCCGCGAGGCCGTGGCGCACCTGGATGTGCTTCTCCAGGATCAGGCGGCTGCTGAACGTGCGCTTCCCCTCCGTGCAGTACCTGCGTGGGGAGCGGCCCCGTGAGCCCCAACGGGACCCGCGCAGAGCCCGGAGCCCGCCCCAAACCCTCCCCGCCCCCGGGATCGCCATTCCCACCTCGGGCACGGCTGGGGGGAATTAAACACTGATTGATTCTCCCAGGAATTAAACCCTGATTCGCTGGGAATTAAACCCTCATTCCCTGGGAATTAAGCCCTGATTCCTTGGGAATTAATCTCTGATTCCTTGGGAATTAAACCCTGATTTCCCTGGGAATTAAACCCCCATTCCCTGAGAAGTTCCCCTTTTCCCTGTCCAGCCCAAACCCCAACCCCAAACCCCCTCGGTCCTCCCCGCTCCCTCCCAGCTCCCTTTCCCAATTGGCCACCCCAGCCCCAGCATTCCTGCTCTCCCAGAACCCCAGGAACCCCCCCAGAACCCCGGCAGGGGTAACCCCAGAACCCCTGAACCCCCCAATAACGGTGGCAGTACCAGCAGGGGTAACCCCAGGAACCCCCTGAACCCCAGTAACCCTGGCAGTACCGGCAGGGGTAACCCCAGGAACCCCCTGAACCCCAATAACCCCGGCAGTACCGGCAGGGGTAACCCCAGAACCCCAGGAATCCCTCAGGAATCACCCTGGAACCCCCTGAACCCCAGCAATCCCGGCAGTACCGGCAGGGGTAACCCCGGAACCCCCAGAACCCCCCAATAACGGTGGCAGTACCGGCAGGGGTAACCCCAGAACCCCCAGAACCCCCCAATAACCCCGGCAGTACCGGCAGGGGTAACCCCAGAACCCCAGAACCCCCAGAACCCCCAGCAATCCTGGCAGTACCGGCAGGGGTAACCCTGGAACCCCAGGAATCCCTCAGGAATCACTCCAGAACCCCCAGAACCCCAGGAACCCCGGCAGTACCGGCAGGGGTAACCCCTGAACCCCAGCAATCCCGGCAGTACCGGCAGGGGTAACCCCATGAACCCCAATAACGGCGGCAGTACCGGCAGGGGTAACCCCGGAACCCCAAAACCCCCAGAACCCCAATAACGGCGGCAGTACCGGCAGGGGTAGACGCGCTTGATGCCCTCGTGGTTGACGCGGACGTGGCGCCGCAGGCTCGGCGCCGAGCAGAAGGAGCGCTCGCACAGGTGGCACGGGAACTTCTTCACCGACTGCGGGGGGAACCATCAGGGTCACGGGAAACCGGGGAAAACCCGGGAGGGATCCCAGGGAAACCGGGGAAAAACCCGGGAGGGATCCCAAAAAAAACCAGGAAAAACCCGGGAGGGATCCCAGGGAAACCGGGGAAAACCCGGGAGGGATCCCAGGGAAACCCAGGAAAAACCCGGGAGGGATCCCAGGGAAACCCGGGAAAAACCCGGGAGGGATCCCAAAAAAATCCCAGGAAAAACCCGGGAGGGATCCCAAAAAACCCAGGAAAAACCCGGGAGGGATCCCAAAAAAACCCAGGAAAAACCCGGGAGGGATCCCAAAAAAACCCGGGAGGGATCTAAGAAAAACCAGGGAAAAATCCAGGAGGGACCCAGAGGGATTTAAAAGCTGGGGTTCCCACTCCAGCCGGAGGTGGGAATTCAATTTTCCCTCCTGGGATTGTTCATCCCGCCAGGAATTGCCCCAAACATCTCATTCCTGTTCCCAAATCCTTCCATTTTCAGGATCCAGGAGGATCCAGGAGCATCCAGGGGGATCCATGGGGGATCCAGGAGCCTCCTGGGTTCCCCCTCCAGCTGGAAGAACTCCATTCTCCCTCCAATCCCATCTGGGATTGTTCATCCAGCCAGGAATTATTCCAAAAGTCTGATTCCCATTCCCAAATCCTTCCATTCCCAGGATCCAGGAGCATCCAGGAAGCTCCAGGAGCATCCAGGAGGATCCAGGAGCCAGAATTCCCCCTCCAGCCGCTGTAACTCCAATTCCCTCCAATCCCGCCCAGAATGCCCCAATCCCCCGGCATTCCAGGCTGTAACTCCATTCTCCCGTGCAGAATGCCCCAATCCCCCGGAATTCCCTCCAGTCCCGCCCAGAATGCCCCAAACCCCCCGGAATTCCAGGCTGTAACTCCATTCTCCCGCCCAGAATGCCCCAAACCCCCTGGAATTCCAGGCTGTAACTCCAATTCCCTCCAATCCCGCCCAGAATGCCCCAAACCCCCGGAATTCCCACCAATCCCGCCCAGAATGCCCCGAACCCCCGGCGTTCCGGGCTGTAACTCCAATTCCCTCCAATCCCGCCCAGAATGCCCCGAACCCCCCGGAATTCCCTCCAATCCCGCCCAGAATGCCCCGATCCCCCGGAATTCCCTCCAGTCCCGCCCAGAATGCCCCGAACCCCCGGCGCTCCGGGTCCCCACCTTGCCGTGCTCCCTCTTCATGTGCGCCACGTACTCGTCGCGCTCGGGGAACCAGGCGTGGCACAGCCCGCAGCTCCAGCCGCTGCCCTTGCCCTTGGCGCCGGCCCGGCCCCGCGGGAAGCGCCCGCGCCGCGCCCGCCGCAGCTCGGGCGAGCTCGGCGCCTCCTCCTCCTCCTCCTCCTCCTCCTCCGAGGAGCTCGAGGAGGAGCCCGAGCGCCGCGGCGGCTCCGGCGGCTCCGCCTTGGGCAACGGCAGCGGCCCCGAGCGCCGCGAGGGCTCGTCCGGGCTCGGCTGCGCCTGGTGCGTGTTCTGTGGGAGAGATCGGGGTTCAGGAGATGGGCTCAGAAACACCTCTGCAGCATCTCCTGAAAATTCCCTTTGCAGCCATGGTGCTTCCGAAAAATTCCCTTGGTAGCCAGGATTTCCATGGTACTTCTGAAAAATTCCCTTGGCCAGGATTTCCATGGTATTTCTGAAAAATTCCCTTGGTGGCCAGGATATTCTCTGAAAAATCCCTTGGCCAGGACTTTTCTCCTAAGGTCTCCCCACGGTATTTTATGAAAAATCCCTTTTGCCAGGATTTTTCCCCTAAGGTGTCCCCATGGTATTTTCTGAAAAATCCCTTTTGCTGGCATTTTTCTCCTAAGGTGCATTGTATATTTTCTCCTAAGGTCTCCCCACGGTATTTTCTGAAAAATCCCTTTTGCCAGGATTTTTCCCCTAAGGTGTACCCATGGTATTTTCTGAAAAATCCATTTTGCTGGCATTTTTCTCCTAAAGTGTATTGTGTATTTTCTCCTAAGGTCTCCCCATGGTATTTTATGAAAATTCCCTTTGGCCAGGATTTTTCCCCTAAGGTGTCCCCATGGTATTTTATGAAAAATCTCTTTGCTGGCATTTTTCCCCTAAGGTGTCCCCATGGTATTTTATGAAAAATCCCTTTTGCCAGGATTTTTCCCCTAAGGTAAATTGTATATTTTCTCCTAAGGTGTACCCATGGTGTTTTATGAAAATTCCCTTTGGCCAGGATTTTTCCCCTAAGGTAAATTGTCTATTTTCTCCTAAGGTGTAGCCATGGTATTTTCTGAAAAACCCCTTTTGCTGGGATTTTTCTCCAGAGAAGCTGAGAGGCCTCAGAAATTAAATGTACACAATGGTTGCAACAGGTGCATCTGGGATTGGGCTCATGGGGTTGTTTTTAATTAATGGCCAATCACAGACCCTGAGCACTCCCCACTCCTGTCTGCCCCAGTCTGGGGGAAATTTCCATCGTTTCTGGCCGGGATTTCCCCATTTTTGGCTGGAATTTCCCCATTTTTGGCTGGAATTTCCCCATTTTTGGCCGGGATTTCCCCGTTTTTGGCCGGAATCTCCCCGTTTTTGGCCGGAATTTCCCCATTTTTGGCCGGAATTTCCCCATTTCTGGCTGGAATTTCCCTGTTTTTGGCCGGAATTTCCCCGTTTCTGGCCGGGATTTCCCCGTTTTTGGCCGGAATCTCCCCGTTTTTGGCCGGAATTTCCCCATTTTTGGCCGGAATTTCCCCATTTCTGGCTGGAATTTCCCTGTTTTTGGCCGGAATTTCCCCGTTTCTGGCCGGGATTTCCCCGTTTTTGGCCGGAATTTCCCCATTTTTGGCCAGAATTTCCCCGTTTTTGGCCGGAATTTCCCCGTTTTCAGCTGGAATTTCCCTGGTTTTGGCCGGAATTTCCCCGTTTCTGGCCGGAATTTCCCCGTTTCTGGCCGGGACGGGGCCTGACCTTGAGGTGCTCCAGCATGGTGCGCTTCTGCGCGAAGAGCAGCGGGCACTGCGGGCAGCGGAAGACGCTGACGCGCTGGGGCAGCAGGTGCTGATCAAAGTGCGACGACAGCAGCGGCTTGTGCGTGAACACCGTGTCACACATGGCACACTTGTAAATCATCCTGGGGGAAAACGGGGGAAAACGGGGAAAAAATGGGGGAAAACGGGGAAAAACGGGGAAAAAACGGGGAAAAAACGGGGCGGGGGACACGCCGAGGGGGCGGAGAGGGAGGGGAAAAGGAGGGGAGAGAGAAATGAGGGGAGAGAAAGGGAAAAGAAATGAGAAGGAAAAAGGGAAATGAAAAAGAGGGAATAGGAGAAAAAAAAAAGGAAGGATAAAGGAGGAAAAGGGAAAGAAAAAGGGAGGAAAAAGGAGGGGAAAGAGAGAAATAAGGGAAGGGAAAAGGAGGAGAAGGAAGAAGGGAAAGGAAAAGGAAAAGGAAAAGGAGAGAAAAAATGGAAAGAATAAAGGAGAGGAAAGAAAGAAATAAGGGAAGGGAAATGAGAAGGAAAAAGGGAAAGGAAAAGGAGGGAATAGGAGAGAAAAAAGGGAAAGGATAAAGGAGGAAAAGGGAAGGAAAAATGAGGGGAAAGGAGGGGAGAGAGATAAATGAGGGAAGGGAAAAGGAGGAGAAATGAAAAGGAAAAGGGGAAAATAAAAGGAGGGAATGGGAGACAAAAAATTGAAGGATAATGGAGGGGAAAAAGAGAAATGAGGGAAGGGAAAAGGAGGGAATAGGAGAGAAAAAAGGGAAGGATAAAGGAGGAAAAGGGGAGGAGAAAGGGAGGGAAAAGGAGACGGGAAAGGAGGGGGAAACAGAGAAAAAACAAGGGAAAAACAGAAAAGGGAGGGGAAAAGGAGGGAAGAAGAAGGAAAAAATAGGGAAAAAAGGACGGAAAAAGGGAGGTGGGAGTTAAATATTCCCAGTTCTCCCAGTCCTGGAATGGCTCAGGCAGGAAAAGCCCTCTGGGATCATTCCCAAGGGCCACATTCCCAAATGTCCCAGCCAGCTCCGTTCCCACAGCAAAACATTCCCAAACCTCCCATCCCAAGCTCTCATTCCCAAACCTCCCACCCCAACCTCTCATTCCCCAATCTCCCATCCCAACCTCTCATTCCCACAGCAAAACATTCCCAAACCTCCCACCCCAAGCTCTTACTCCCAAATTTCCCATCCCAACCTCTCATTCCAAAATCTCTCATTCCCAACCTCGCATTCCCACAGCAAAACATTCCCAAACCTCCCATCCCAATCTCTTATTCCCCAATCTCCCATCCAAATCTCTCATTCCCAAACCTCTCGTTCCCAAACCTCCCATCCCAACCTCTGATTCCCACAGCAAAACATTCCCAAATCTCCCATCCCAAGCTCTTACTCCCAAATTTCCCATCCCAAATCTCCCATCCCAACCTCTCTCATTCCCAAACCTCCCGCCCCAACCTTTCCAGGACGAACCCGAGCCGCTCCCCGGGACCCCGTGCGGATCTGTGGAATTTTGGGGGGTTTTGGGGGATTTGGGGACCCCGCGAGCACTCACTTGGACTGCTGGTTGCTGAAGCCGGGGTGCTGCGTGTACACGTGGGCGTGGGCGCTGGGCGCCGACTTGAAGGCCATGGGGCAGATGGGGCACTTGTGGAAAACCTCGCAGTGCGAGCTCTGGATGTGCGACTTGATGGAGTTGACGCCCCCGAACACCACGGAGCAGCTGGGACACCTGAGAACGGCCGGGGAGAGCGGGGCTGGGAATTGCCAGCGGAGACTGGGACACAGAGCGGGACTGGGGGAATTGTCAATGGGAACCGGGAAACAGAGCGGGGCTGGGGGAATTGCCAATGGGAAAAGGGAAACAGAGCAGGACTGGGAAAATTCCCAATGGGAACCGGGACGCAGAGCGGGGCTGGGGGAATTGCCAGCGGAGACCGGGAAACAGAGCGGGGCTGGGAAAATCCCCATTGGGAACCGGGACACAGAGCGGGGCTGGGAAAATTCCCAATGGGAACCGGGAAACAGAGCGGGGCTGGGGGAATTGCCAGTGGAGACCGGGACACAGAGCGGGGCTGGGGGAATTGCCAATGGGAACCGGGACACAGAGAGGGACTGGGAATTGCCAATGGGAACCGGGACACAGAGAGGGACTGGGAAAATTCCCAATGGAAACCGGGAAACAGAGCGGGACTGGGAATTGCCAGCGGAGACCGGGACACAGAGCGGGGCTGGGAATTGCAACTGGAACCAGGATCCCAAACCGGTTCTGGGAGAATTCCCAACAGAGACTGGGATCCAAAGAGGTTCTGGGAAAGTTCCCAATGGAAACCGGGATCCCAAACAAGCTCTGGGAAAATTCCCAATGAAAACCAGGATCCAAATGGTTCTGGGAATTCCCAACTGGAACCAGGATCCCAAAAAAGATCTGGGAAAATTCCCAGTGAAAACTGGGATCCAAATGGCTCTGGGAATTGCAACTGGAACCAGGATCCCAAACCAGCTCAGGGAAAATTCCCAGTGAAAACTGGGATCCAAACCAGTTCTGGGCATTCCCAATGGACATGGGGATCCAAACCAGTTCAGGGAAAATTCCAACTGGAACCAGGATCCCAAACCAGTTCAGGGAAAATTCCCAACGGAGACTGGGATCCAAATGGTTCTGGGAATCCCAACTGGAACCAGGATCCCAAACAAGGATTCCCGGCACTCCCCGGCTCCGTACCTGTATCCCACCCTGCGGGAGAGCTCCCTGAGCTGGGACTCCAGGCTGTCCAGCAGGAAATTCCCCCACATTCCATGGGCAAACCCCATTTCTGCACCTGCCCAGTGGCCCCCGTGGAATTCCCGGCACTGCCGGCTCCCGGCTCCGTACCTGTAGCCCACCCTGCGCGAGAAGTGCAGGCAGGACTCCTTGAGGTGCGACTCGAAGTTGGCCAGCAGGAAGTTGCCCCCGCACTCGGGGCACACGTGGGGCGGGCGGCTGCGGTGCATGCGCTGGTGCGCGCTGAAGCTGCAGCGGTTGGCCAGGATCATGGGGCACGCCGAGCACACCTGGAAAAACATTGGGATAATTATGGGATTCTGGGAATTACACCCGGGATCATGGGGCACGCCGAGCACACCTGGAAAATGGGATAATGATGGAATTCTGGGAATTACACCCGGGATCATGGGGCACGCCGAGCACACCTGGAAAATGGCATAATTATGGAATTCTGGGAATTACACCTGGGATCATGGGGCACGCCGAGCACACCTGGAAAATGGGATAACCTATGGAATTCTGGGAATTCCACCCGGGATCATGGGGCACGCCGAGCACACCTGGAAAACACCGGGATAATGATGGAATTCTGGGAATTACACCAGGATCATGGGGCACGCCGAGCACACCTGGAAAATGGGATAATCTATGGAATTCTGGGAATTACACCGGGATCATGGGGCACGCCGAGCACACCTGGAAAACACTGGGATAATTATGGAATTCTGGGAATTACACCTGGGAACATGGGGCACGCCGAGCACACCTGGAAAATGGGATAATTATGGAATTCTGGGAATTACACCCAGGATCATGGGGCACGCCGAGCACACCTGGAAAAACATTGGGATAATCATGGGATTCTGGGAATTCCACCCGGGATCATGGGGCACGCCGAGCACACCTGGAAAACACCAGGATCATCCATGGAATCCCGGGAATTCCACCCGGGAACATGGGGCACGCCGAGCACACCTGGAAAACACCGGGATAATCCATGGAATTCTGGGAATTACACCGGGATCATGGGGCACGCCGAGCACACCTGGAAAATGGGATAATTATGGAATTCTGGGAATCACACCCGGGATCATGGGGCACGCCGAGCACACCTGGAAAACACCGGGATAATTATGGAATTCTGGGAATTACACCCAGGATCATGGGGCACGCCGAGCACACCTGGAAAATGGGATAATGATGGAATCCTGGGAATTACACCGGGATCATGGGGCACGCCGAGCACACCTGGAAAACACCGGGATCATCCATGGAATCCCGGGAATTACCCCGGGATCATGGGGCACGCTGAGCACACCTGGAAAATGGGATAATTATGGAATTCTGGGAATTACACCGGGATCATGGGGCACGCCGAGCACACCTGGAAAACCCAGGATCATCCATGGAAACCCAGGAATTCCGCTAGGGATCACCCTTGGAACCCTCAGAATTCCACCTGGGATCACCCTCAGAACTCAGAGAATTCCAGCCCTCGGGGGGCCAGGGTCCCAACCAGCCTGGGGAGATTTCCTACAGGGATCAGGAGCCGAAAGAGTTCTGGGAAGATTCCAGCACGGATCGGGATGGATGGGAGGGGATGAATGGATCCATGGATCCAGGGCTGGATGTTCTCACTGCTCTCCCACCATCTCCCAGCGCCTCCTGCTGCCCTTCCCTCTCCTCCCATCGCTGCCGCCCCTGCCCTCACCGTGCTGCTGCTGCTGCTGCTGCTGCTGCTGCCGCTGCCGCCGCCCGTCCCGGCCTGCTGGAAGTGCGCGGCCAGCCCGGCCTTGTCCTTGCACTGCTCCTTGCACTCGAGGCAGCGGAAGCAGCTGTAGCTGCCGGGCTCGGAGCCCAGGGGCAGCACGGGCAGCAGCTCCGGCCCCGCGCCGCCCTCGGGCGCCGCCCTGGCGGCGGGCAGCGCCAGCGGCGCCAGCGCCGTCACGTCGGGCTGCCCGATCATCTGCTCCAGGGCGATGGGGCGCATCACCAGGTGCGAGCACTGCATCACCAGCCCCTTGTCCTTGTGCTCGCGCGCGTGCAGCAGCAGGCTGCACTTGTTGAAGAACACCAGGCGCTTGGTGCAGTGGTTGCAGGTGACCTCGATGCGCATGCTGCGCCGGTCGTAGTGCCGCGCCAGGCTCTTCTCCAGCGCGAAGGCGTCGCCGCACTCGAGGCAGCGGAAGCCGGCGGGCGGCAGCGCCAGGCTGGCCTCGGCCGGCGGGCTCAGGTTGGGCTTGTAGGTGGGCAGCAGGTTCTTGCTGTTGAGGATCTTGTTGAAGGCCTCCACCAGGCTGGACTGGCTGCGCGAGATGACGGTGCCGGCCACGTTGGCCTTGGCGCCGCCGCCGGCCCTGGCGCCGCCGTTGGCGCGGGCGTCGCCCTTGGGCAGGGGCTGCGGCACCAGGCTCAGGATGTTCTTGGCCACGGACTTGCCGGCCTTGGCGGGCAGCACCACGGATTTCTGCTGCGCCACGCTGGCGGCGATGAGCATGGCGCTGCTGGCGCTCTGGATGGCGGCCACGGGCAGCACGGTGCCCTTCAGCTTGGTGCCGTTGCCCAGCTGCACGTTGACGACTTTGGGCCCCTCCGCGCTCCTCAGGGGGCTCGAGAGCTCCGACCTGTCCTTGGCCGCCTCCGCGGGGCCGCCGGCGGGACCCTCCGGGGGCTCCTGGGAGCTCTGCTCGCCGGGCGCTTTGCCCGAGGGCGGCTCCGAGTCCGAGGACACCCTGGTGACCGTCCTGGTGATGCTGCCGCAGGAGGTTTTGATGGTTTTGATGCGCACCTTGAGCGGCCGCGAGGAGCTGGACGACGGCGAGTTGGTGCTTTCCTCCTCCTCCTCCTCCTCCTCCTCGTCCTCGGCGCTGGACGCGCTCGGGGGGCTCCCCACGCCCTTCCCCAGCGCCTCGCGCTCCTCCTTCAGGGAGAGCGGCTTGGGCGAGGGCGGCGCGGGCACTCCCGGGGACGAGAACGGCTCCCGGGGGCTCCCGGGCGAGCGCTTGAGCTCAGCCCCGGGGCCGGGGCCGCCGTCCAGCGCCGCCGGCTCCGCTCCCGGCCACGGCGCCGCGGGCGAGCCCCCGGCCGGGTACCGGACGGTGACGGACTTGAGGTGATCCAGCGCCAGCCCCTTGGGGCTGCAGCCGCGGCCCGGAGCCTCCTCCGGGTCCGACTCCTCCTTCTTGATGCAGGGGACAGGGTGGGCTCCATCCCCGGCCCGGAAGGGCGCCGGGAAGGGCGGCTGCAGCCCCTCGGGGCCGTCCCCCAGCGGCTCCTTGCAGCCGGCACCGGGGGCCGCGGCCGCCGCCGCCGCCTTGGCCTTGCCGTCGCGGGCGCGGTCGATGAGGTTGGCGCCGTCCTGGCCGGGCTCGGGGCCGAAGGGCGAGAAGAGCTCCAGCCCCTTGGCCGCCTTCTCCTTGGCCCAGCAGTCGCCGTTCGGGGCGGGCTCGGCGGGCCGGGCGCCCTCGGCGCCGAAGCCGTTCTGCAGCAGCCGCGGCGCCAGCCCGTGCCCGTGCCCGTGGCCGTGGCCGTGGCCGTGGCCGTCCTTGGGCTCGGCCTGCTCGGGGCACACGGTGTTCTTGACGATGACGCTGACGGCCGAGATGTCGGCGTGCGGCAGCGCGGGCTCGGCCGCGGCGGCACCGGGGCCCGGCTCCCCCGGCAGCGCCTTCGCGGGCGCCTCGGGCTCCTCCTGGTGCGACTGGATCGCCTCGTTGGCGTCGATGTCCGGGATGTCGAAGGCGGCCAGCAGGTCGTCGAAATCCGGCGTCTTCATGTCCCCCATGGCTGGGCTGGGGGGAACGGGGCGAGGGCACCATGACTTTGGGGGGAATTTGGGAATTCCCGGCTTTCCATCCCCACAGGCCCCAGGGAATCCTGGTGTCCCGCAGCCTTTTCCACTCCCATTCCTCTTCCACCCCAAACACCTGCTCTCTGCTCCAAAAACTCCCCCTTTTGTCCCAAAAACTCCCCCTTTCATCCCAAAAATCCCCTTTCCTCCCAAAAATCCTCCCTTTCATCCCCAAAATCCCCTTCCCATCCCAAAAACTCCCCCTTTATCCCAAAATTCCCCCTTCCCAGATTCCCTCTGGATCTGAGGTGGGAAATCAGGGACCCAACCCCAATCCCAGCCCCAAATTCCCTCTGGATCTGAGGCTCCAGGAAAGCCCCAGCAGGTGGGATTCCATTTATTTCCCCCTGGAATGTGCCTTGGGAGAAGCCTTTTCCTGCCCAAATCCCCTTTTTCCTGCCCTTTCATCCCGGGGAAAGCCTCCCCAGGCAGGGAACAGCTCCTTTGGAAAAGCTGGGAATTGTTTTCCAGGGGGGAATCGCTCCCTTTGTCCTTCCCCATTCACACCCAAATCCCTGGGAATGACTGGGGTGATCCCGGATTTCCCCACCCCGATCCCAATCCCAGATTCCTTTTGGGAATGGCCTGGGCAGTCCCGGGGGAGCTGTTTGGGGTCAGGTTTGGGAATTCAGGCTCGGGAAAGGAGGCGGGGACAGCCACAAACAGGGAGGGATCGTCCCGAAATTCCACCTGCGGCAAATCCGGGCTCCCACACTGATCCCAAACTCCCCATCCCGATCCCGAACTCCCCACACTGATCCCAAACTCCCCACACTGATCCCAAACTCCCCATCCCGATCCCGAACTCCCCACACTGATCCCGAACTCCCCATCCCGATCCCGAACTCCCCATCCCGATCCTAAATCCTAATCCCAAACTCCCTGTCTGTCCTGATCCCAAATTCCCCATCAGAATCCTAAATCCCCATCCCAACCCCAGATCCCCAATTCCAACTCCCCCATCCCGATCCCAAACTCCCCATCCCGATCCCAAATTCTCCATCACAATCCCAAATTCCCCATCCCAAATTCCCAATCCCAAACCCCCATCCCAAACTCCCAATCCCAAATCCCCCGCCCCCATCCCGGCGCAGCTGCCCCGTCCCGAGGGATCCGTGCGGGATTAAATTCCCGGGATTTGGAGGGGATTAATTCCCGACCATCTGCCGGCCCCGAGCCCGGCCCGAGCCCGGCATCCCGAAAATCCCGCAGGGGCCGGGACGGCGCTGGATTCCCCGTTTTATTGGGATTCCCCGTTTTATTGGGATTCCCCGTTTTATTGGGATTCCCGATTTTCCCCGGATTCCCACAAGGGCTGCGGGGCTCTGGGCTGGGATTCCGTGGGATTTTGGGCTTTTCCCAAATATCCGGGATCCCAAGGCCCCCATCCCCATCCCAAGCTTGCAATTCCAAATTCCCCATCCTCATCCCAAACTCCCCATCCCAAATTCCCCACCCTAAACTCCTCACACCGATCCCGAACTGCCCATCCCAAACTCACAATTCCCACCCCAAACTCCCCATCCCAATCTCCCCATTCCTATCCCAAATTCTCCATCCTAAATTCCTCACACTGATCCCAAACTCCCCATCCCAAACTCACAATTCCCATCCCAAACTCTCCACCCTAAAGTCCTCACACTGATCCCGAACTCCCCATCTCAAACTCCCCATTCCCACCCCAAACTCCCCACCCCAAACTCCTCACACCGACCCCAAACTCCCCGAAATTCCGCGACCGAGGGGATGCCTGTGACCCCTGGCAATCCCAGGATCTGGGATGGGGAAGGACTGACCGTGACCCCCCAGAATTCCAGGATGGGGGGGATGATCCTGATCCCCACAAATCCCGGGATTTTTTACGTGGGAAGACGCGACCCTGATCCCTCCAAATCGCGGGTTTCGGGATGTGAATGGCTGACCGTGACCCCCCAAATCCCGGGATTTTTCTGTCGCAGGGAGTGACCGTGACCCTCCAGAATCCAGCAATGGGGAGGGTGACCGTGACCCCTCAAATCCCGGGAATTTCCGAGGGAAGAGGCGACGCTGCCCCCTCCGAACCCCAGGATTCGGGGCCGGGCCCCTCAGGCCGCGCTTCCCGCCCAGGCCGCGCCCCCCCCCAGGCCCTGACCCCCTCAGGCCGCTCCCGCCCCTCCGGCCGCGCTACCTGGAGCTGCGCGCGGGGGCGCTCCCCGCGGCCGCTGCCGGTCCCGATCCCGGTTGCCGATCCCGGTTCCCGTTCCCAATTCCCGATCCCGGTTCCGATCCCCGTCCCGCTCGGGCCCCTCAGCGGCGCCGCTTCCCCTCCGCCACTTCCTGCTTGGCCCCCCCGCCCCGCCGGCCGCTCGCACCGCGCGTTCCCGCCCGCACCGCCCTTTCCCATTGGCTGTAGGGCCCGTCACTCGTCAAAATCCACATTTTGATTGGTTAATTCCGCTGTCACTCAATGGTGAACGCGGCCGTCCGCACTCCCCATTGGCTGAGCGGGACCCGCCCCACGCCGGGCGTTTTGATTGGGAAGCGCGGGTGTCATTCAACTCGCCAAACCTCGCCCACCGCGATATCCTCGCTTCCTATTGGTTGCCAGCTCTGGCGCACCTCGCTGCCGATTGGTTAAAAGCGCTGTTTATCAATTAACCCCCGCCTCATCTCGCTTATTTCATTGGTCAAAGCGCGCTGTTTATCAAGAACGAGTTCCGGTCGCCATTGGTCTCGGGGAGCGTCCATGGCTGCGGCTCCGGCCGGGGGCTCCTATTGGGCGCAGAATTCGTCCCTCAGCACCAGAACCCGCCCAGGCCGGCCCGGAATGGCCTCAACCCCCTCCTCCCATTCGCTGCCAGCCAGCGCTGTCACTCACAGAGGCGTCTGAGGGAAGGTCTCGCCCATGTCCGCATGTTGCGTGATGCCATTGGTGGCTAGCACTGTCACTCAAGCCCGCCTCTGTTTCCTCGCTTCCCATTGGCTGGAGTGTCCAAAATCCCGCCAAGCCAATTCTCGTCGCTCATTGGTCAGCAGAGCTGCCACTCGTATTTAACCCCGCCTTCCTCCCTGTATTATTTGCCGCCAGAATGACAACATCCGCTCCTCCCGCTCCCTGATTGGTCTATCCTACTGCCAATCAGCAGCCCCGCCCCGCCCCTCAGCCTCACGGTAAACAGCGCGCGGGGGATGCCGGGAGCCGCTGCGGGAATTCCCAAATCCCGAATTCCTGGGAATTCCCGGGAATTCCGCTCCCAGAAACCCCAGCACAGGGAATCCCTTTCATTCTCCCCAGAAATCCCTTTATTCATTCCAAGAGTTCCCAAGAAATCCCTTTAATTATTTCCACAATTCCCAATAAATCCCGACCATTCCCAAGACACTCCTTTAATTATTCCCACCATTCCCAATAATCTTCCATTCTCAAGAAACTCCTATAATCAGTCCCACAATTCCCAAGACATTTCCTTAATCATTCCAAGAACTCCCCACCATTTCCAACAAACCCCTTTAATTATTGCCGCCATTCCCAAGAAATTCCTTTAATTCTTCCCAAGAAATTCCCTTAATTATTCCCAAGAAATTCCCACCATTCCAAATAACTCCCTTGAATTATTCCCGGAATTCCCAAAAAAAAATCCCTTTACTCTTCCCCCAGTTCCCAACAAATCCCCTCCATTCCCAGTAACTTATTTCCATTCCCTTTATTATTCGGGCAACACAAAATAAATCCCCTCCATTCCCAAGAAACTCCTTTAATTATTCCCGCAACTCCCAAGAAACTCCTTTAATTATCCCTGGAACTCCCCAAAAATTTCTTTAATTATCCCTGGAACTCCCCAAAAATTTCTTTAATTATTCCCGGAACTCCCCAAAAATTTCTTTGATTATCCCTGGAACTCCCCAAAAATTTCTTTAATTATTCCCGGAACTCCCCAAAAATTTCTTTAATTACTTCCGCCACTCCCAATAACTTATTCCCATTCCCTTTACGATTCGCACAATGCCAACAACTCCCCGCCGTTCCCAAGAAACTCCCGTAACTACTCCTGGAGCTCCCAAAAAATGCCTTTATTTGCCCCATTCCCAAGAGGAGCCTTTAATTCCGTTTATTTCCGCAGTTCCCGTGCCCCCAGTGCCGCCCCGGGTTCTTCGTTCCTCTCATTTCTTGTCGTCGTCCTTGCGCTCGGTGCGGTCCCCGCGGTGCTCGCGGTCGCGGCCCTGCTCGCGGTGCGCCTGCGAGGCCAGCGAGCCCATGGCGTTGCGGATGGCCTCGTTGTTGGGGTCCACGCCGGGCAGGTTCTCCAGCACGCTCTGCAGGAACTCGGGGTCCTGCATCACGTCGTAGTCGTCCTCCTCCTGCGGGGGAAAACAACGGGAATGGCAGCGAAAGAGCAGGACTGGGAATCGCCCTGGGGAATTTGGGATCATCCCAGGGGATTTGGGATTGGCCTGGGGAATTCTGGGTCATCCCGGGGGATCTGGGATCGGCCTGGGAGATTTGGGATCATCCCAGGGGGTTTGGGATCATCCCGGGGGATTTAGGATCAGCCTGGGGGATTTGGGATTGGCCTGGAGGATGTGGGATCATCCCAGGGGATTTTGGGTCAGCCTGAGGGATTTGGGTCATTCCAGGGGATCTGGGATCAGCCTGGGGGATTTTGGGTCAGCCTGAGGGATTTGGGATTGGCCTGAAGGATTTGGGATCAGTCTGGGGAATCTGGGATCATTAAGATGCACAGGAAAGCCCAGGGGATTCAGGAATGTCCTGGGGGATTTGAGATCATCCCAGGAGATTCGAGATCCACCCAGGGGATTTGGGATCATCCTGATCCAGATGGGTCTGGAGGGATTGGCATTACTGCAGTGTGGAACGGGGAATCCGTGGAATAACCAGGGCAGGATCTGGGATTTGTCCCTAAAATCCCAAAGAAAGGAGGACAGGGAGTGTGGAATGGGATGGAAGAACCCTGTGGAAGAATCCTGTGGGTGGGATGGGATTGATGGAATAGGATTGATGAGATGAGATTGATAGGATTGGGGATGATGGGATAGAATTGCTGGGATTGGGAATGATGGGATGGGATTGGGATGGTATTGATGGGATTTTTGGGATTGATGGGATTGATGGGATGGGATTGATGGGATTGATGGGACTGGGATGGGATTGGGATGGCATTGATGGGCTGTGCCAGAATGAGCCGGCACTGCTGGCACTGCCGGAGCTGCCCACCTTTGCGGGCTCGGAGGTGTCCATGGCCGCCCCGCTGTCCACCTCGGCCGCCTCGGCCTGGGCAAACTCTGCAAAGCCAAACCAGCCCCGAGCTGACCCTGGGCAGCCGCAGGCCCCAGCCCCGGGGTTATCCCGGGTTTTTCCCAGGTTTTTCCCGGGGTTATCCCAGGTTTTTCCCAGGTTTTTCCCAGGTTTCCCCCCAGTTTCCCCACGCACCAGCGCCCTGCAGGGACATCTGCATGGCGTAGGCGATCTGCTCCTCCTCGCTCATGGAGCTCAGGTCCGGCAGCCCCGCGCGGCCAAAGTCCGGCTGCCCGATGGTCATCTTGAGCAGGGCCTCGTCCGACTCTGACACACCGGGCACGGAGGCGTGGGGTGGGCAGGAATGCCCGGGAATGCCCAGGAATGCCCAGGATAGCCCGGGAATGCAGGGTGTCCCAGGAATGGGCATCCCCACCCACCCAGGGAAGGGTTAAAATGCCCAATGTCCAGTCTGAGCCCATCCTGAGTTTTAGTCTCCTCATTCCCGTCCCACAAACCCCATCCCATCAATCCCATTCCCAATCCCATTCCCATCCCACAAGTCCCATCTCAGCCATCTCACTCCCAACCCCGTTCCCAAACCCATCAATCCTGTTCCCATCCCACAAATCCCATCAATGCCATTCCCAACCCCATCCATCCTGTTCCCAATCCCGCTCCCAATCCCATTCCCATCCCATCAATCCCATAAATCCCATTCCCAGTCCCATCACTCCCATTCCCAATCCCCTCACTCCCATTCCCATCCCTTAATCCCATTCCCATCCCATCCCCTCACTCCCATTCCCAATCCCATCACTCCCATTCCCATCCCTTAATCCCGTTTCCATTCCCATCCCCTCGCTCCCAGCCAGCCCCTCACCATCCCCGCCGCTGGCTCCAATCCCGGCCTCCGCCGCCGAGGCCGCGGCCGCCCTGCGCGCCTCCTCCTCCTGCCGCTGCCGCTGCTCCTCCATGGACACGCGCAGGGCCTGGAAACACCCCAAAAACGGGGATTGGGGTGGGGAAACGGGACACAACACCCCAAAAACACCCCAAACACAGGGACTGGGGTGGGGAAACGGGACAGAACACCCCAAAAACCCCCCAAACACCCCAAAAACAGGGACTGGGGTGGGGGAAATGGGACACAACACCCAAAACACCCCAAACACAGGGAGTGGGATGGGGAAACGGGACACAACACCCCAAAAACAGGGACTGGGATGGGGAAACGGGACAGAACACCCCAAACACCCCAAACACAGGGACTGGGACGGGGAAATGGGACACAACACCCAAAACACAGGGAGTGGGATGGGGAAATGGGACACAACACCCCGAAACACCCCAAAACAGGGACTGGGATCAGGGAAATGGGACACAACACCCAAAACACCCCAAAATACAGGGACTGGGGTCGGGAAATGGGACACAACACCCAAAACACCCCAAAACACCCCAAAAACAGAGATTGGGATGGGGAAATGGGACACAACACCCCAAAACAGGGATTGGGATCGGGAAATGGGACACAACACCCCAAAAACACCCCAAAACACCCCAAAAACACCCCAAAAACACCCCAAAAACAGGGATTGGGATTGGGGAAATGGGACACAACACCCAAAACAGGGACTGGAATCAGGGAAACGAGACAGAACACCCCAAAACATCCCAAAACAGGGACTGGAATCAGGGAAATGGGACACAACACCCCAAAACACCCCAAAAACAGGGACTGGAATCAGGGAAATGGGACACAACACCCCAAAACACCCCAAAAACAGGGATTGGGATCAGGGAAATGGGACACAACACCCAAAACACCCCAAAATACCCCAAAACACCCCAAAACAGGGACTGGGATCGGGGAAATGGGACACAACACCCCAAAACACCCCAAACACAGCTGGGGATGCGAGAAATGGGAGCCCTGGGGTTCGGTGCTGTGGGAGATTCGGGGTTTTGTGGGAAATCTGACATTGGGAATTGCCCAATTCCTGAGAACTTTGGGGTTGGTGTTGTGGGAGTCAGGAGATTCGGGGTTTGTGGGATCACAACATTGGAAATTCCCCAATTCCTGGGAATTTTGATGTCTCTACCAGAGCCAGTTTGGGGTCAGCACTGGGATCCATGCCGAACTCGAAATCGGAGGCGCCCAGGCCCAGCAGGACTGGGGAATTGGGACATTTGGGGTTTTGGTGCTGTAAACACCCAATCCCATGGAATTTTGGGATTTTGGGGTCCCTACCAGAGCCAGCTCGGGATCAGCGCTCGGATCCACGCCGAACTCGAAGTCGGAGGCGCCCAGCCCCAGCATGGCTCTGCCCTCACCCATGGGGTTTTATGGGATATTTGGGGTTTTTGGGATTTTGGGGTCCCTACCAGAGCCAGTTCAGGATCAGCGCTCGGATCCACGCCGAACTCAAAGTCCGAGGCGCCCAGCCCCAGCATGGCTCTGCTCTCACCCATGGGGTTTTATGGGATATTTGGGGTTTTTGGGTTTTTGGGGTCCCTGCCAGCCCCAGCATGGCTCTGCTCTCACCCATGGGGTTTTATGGGATATTTGGGATTTTGGGGTCCCTACCAGAGCCAGCTCGGGGTCGGCACTCGGATCCACGCCGAACTCGAAGTCGGAGGCCCCCAGCCCCAGCATGGCTCTGCTCTCACCCATGGGGTTTGGAGTTTGGGGTTTTATGGGGTTTTTGGGATTTTGGGGTCCCTACCAGAGCCAGTTTGGGGTCAGCACTCGGATCCATGCCAAACTCAAAGTCAGAGGCACCCAGCCCCAGCATGGCTCTGCTCTCACCCATGGGGTTTTATGGGATATTTGGGGTTTTATGGGATATTTGGGGTTTTATGGGGTTTTATGGGGGTTTTGGGGTCCCTACCAGAGCCAGTTCAGGATCAGCACTCGGATCCACGCCGAACTCGAAGTCGGAGGCGCCCAGCCCCAGCATGGCGCCGCCCTCGCCCGCCAGGATGGGGGAGCTGATGAGGGCGTCGGCCAGGCTGGGCCCCGGCGGCACCGTCACCAGGTGGGAGCCGCTGCCGTCCTTGCCATTGAGCGCCGTGATGAACGCCGTCAGCTTCTCCGTGTTGGCCTCCTGCCACGGGAGCGGGGGCTGAGGGCTGCAGGGGGGACCTGGGGATGCTGAGGGGCTGGGAGTGGGGGATTGGGGATGGGAATGGGATTGGGGATGGTGAGGGGCTGGGAATGGGATTGGGGGACTGGGAATGGGATTGGGGATGGTGAGGAGCTGGGAATGGGGGATTGGGGCTCTGGGAATGAGATTTGGGAATGCTGAGGGGCTGGGAATGGGGACCTGGGGATGGTGAGGGGCTGGGAGTGGGATTTGGAGGCTGGGAATGGGATTGGGGATGGTGAGGGGCTGGGAATGGGGGATTTGGGGACTGGGATTTGGGGTTTGTGGCGGAAGGAGAGGGCTCTGGGAATGGGATTTGGGATGGTGAGGGGGTGGGAATGGGGGATTGGGGCTCTGGGAATGGGATTGGGAATGCTGAGGGGCTGGGAGTGGGGGATTGGGGCTCTGGGAATGGGATTGGGGATGGTGAGGGGCTGGGAGTGGGGGATTGGGGCTCTGGGAATGAGATTTGGGAATGCTGAGGGGGTGGGAATGGGGGATTGGGGCTCTGGGAATGGGATCTGGGGTTTGCTGGGGTTGTGGTGCCGGGAGAGGGCTCTGGGAATGGCCAATCTGATTCTCAGCAGGCTCCCAGCAGGAACGGGGGCTGGGGAGGGTTTGGGATCCAGGGAAATCCCTCAAGGCCTGCCCCCATCCCCAGCATTTCCCCCTGGAACGGGGCCATTCCCGGGGCTCTCACCTCCTCCCCGAAGTTGATGATGTCCACGTTGACCTTCTCCTTCTTCAGGCGCTTGGCCAGCTTCACCAGCTGGGTGGGAGAGGCGGCAACGCCCTGGGATCGGCGGCACCGGGACCGCCCAGCGCCCGCACCCCAGCGGCCGCACCCCAGCGGCACCCCTGGCTCGGGCCTGGGTCGGCTCTAAGGGATCCAGGCAGGGATCCAGGCAGGGATCTGTCCCAGGGATCGGCTCCAAGGGATCCATCCCAGGGATCCAGGCAGGGATCCATCCCAGGGATCGGCTCCAAGGGATCCAGGCCAGGGATCCAGGCCAGGGATCCATCCCAGGGATCCACCCCGGGATCAGCTCAGGGATCCACACTTGTGACCCCATCAATCCTGGGCTGAGCCCGGGATTTTATGGGAGCTGATCCCACTGTTATCCCATGATCCCAGCCCCGATCCCACAGTTATCCCGTGATTATTCGCATTGTTACCCCATGATCCCAGCCCTGATCCCATTGTAATCCCACAGTGATCCCAGCTTTGATCCCACTGTTAACCCGTTGTTATCCTGTTACCCCAGACCTGATCCCATAGTGATCCCACTGTTATCCCATTATCCCAGAGATCCTGCAGTGATCCCATAATTATTCCCATTGTTATCCTGTGATCCCAGCCCCGATCCCATTGTTATCCTGTGACCATTCCCGGCTATCCCAGCCCTGATCCTGCAGCGATCCCATGATTGTTCCCGTTGTTATCCCGTTACGCCAGCCCCGATTCCATTGTTATCCTGTGACCATTCCCATTGTTACCCCGCTGTTATCCCGTGATCCCAGCCCCAATCCCATTGTTATCCTGTGACTATTCCCGGCTACCCCAGCCCTGATCCTGCAGTGATCCCATGATTATTCCCGTTGTTATTCCATTATCCCAGCCCTGATCCTGCAGCGATCCCATGATTGTTCCCGTTGTTACCCCACTGTTATCCCGTTACGCCAGCCCCGATCCCATTGCTATCCTGTGACCATTCCCGTTGTTACCCCGCTGTTATCCCGTGATCCCAGCCCCGGTCCCAGCCCCAATCCCGGTGTTGTTCCGTGACCATTCCCGCTGTTATCCCGTTACGCCAGCCCTGGTCCCAGCCCCGGTCCCGGTGTTGTTCCGTGACCATTCCCGTTGTTATCCTGTTGTTATCCCGTGATCCCAGCCCCAGTCCCAGCCCCGATCCCGGTGTCCCGGTGTCCCGGTGCCGTTGCCCCGGCACTCACGTCCTTGTCGCTGTCGTGCACGGGACTGCCCACGAAGGCGATGATTCTCATCTTGTGGTTCTTGCCCTGCCGGTGCTTCAGCGCCAGCTGCACCAGAGCCGAACCGCGGGCTGGGAACGCGCCCGGGAAACAAACCGGGGATCCCCCAACCCATTCCCGGGAAACCGGGGATCCCCCAACCCAGATCCTGGGAAACCGGGGCTGCCCCAACCCATTCCCGGGAAACCGGGGATCCCCCTTCCCCCCCCAGATCCCGGGATTTAAGGGGGGGTTTCTGTGGAATTCCCATGGATTTATCGTGGATTTCTGTGAAACTTCCATGGATTTATGGCGGACTCCCATGGATTTTTGTGAAATTTCCATGGATTTATGGTCGAAATTGACCATAAATTCTGTAAAGTTTCAATAGATTTACGGTGGATTTCTCTAAAATTCCCATGGATTTATGGTGAATTCCTGTGGAGTTCCCATGGATTTATGGTGGATTTCTGTGAAATTCCCATGGATTTATGATGGGTTTCTGGGATATTCCCATGCATTTATGCTGGATTTCTGTGAAATTCCCATGGATTTATGGTGGAATTCTATGAAATTCCCATGGATTTTTGTGGAATTCCCCTGGATTTATAGTGAATTTCTGTGGATTTCCCATGGATTTATGGTGGATTCCTGTGGCACTCCCATGGATTTCTGTGAAATTCCCATGGGTTTCTGGTGGATTTCTGTGGCATTCCCATGGATTTACGGTGGATTCCTGTGGAATTCCCATGAATTTCTGGTGGATTTCTGTGAAATTCCCATGGGTTTCTGGTGGATTTCTGTGGCATTCCCATGGATTTATGGTGGATTTCTGTGGCATTCCCATGGATTTTTGTGGAATTCCCATGGATTTATGGTGAATTTCAGTGAAACTTCCCATGGATTTCTGGTGGATTTTTGTGAAATTCCCATGGATTTCTGGTGGATTTCTGTGAAACCTCCCATGGTGGATTTCTGTGGATTTCCCATGGATTTTTGTGGAATTCCCCTGGATTTCTGGTGGATTTCTGTGGCATTCCCATGGATTTCCGCTTCAAAGCCTCCCGCACCATTTCCACCCCAAGGAAACCCCCAATTCCCCATCCAGGACCCCAGGAATTCCCGAATTCCCAGCGGGACACTCACGTGCGCCACGCGGATGCCGGTGCCGAAGGTGATCTTGCCCTTGGGCTGCACCGTGTGCAGCTTGGACAGGATGCGCCCGGTGTCCGGGGTCAGCGTGGTCAGCACCTCGCAGTTACTGCGGGAATCGGAGCGGATTCACACCCGGGGTTTGGGAATCGCCCCCTTGGGACCCGGGAAACTCCCCCTGGATTCAGGAAATTCCCCCCTGGATTCAGGAAATTCCCCCCTGGATTCAGGAAATTCCCCCTGGATTCAGGAAATTCCCCCAGGATTCAGGAAATTCCCCCTGGATTCAGGAAATTCCCCCGGGATTCAGTAAATCCCCCTGGATTCAGTAATTCCCCCTGGATTCAGGAAATTCCCCCGGGATTCAGTAAATCCCCCTGGATTCAGGAAATTCCCCCCTGGATTCAGTAAATCCCCCTGGATTCAGTAATTCCCCCTGGATTCAGAAAATCCCCCAGGATTCAGAAAATCCCCCTGGATTCAGGAAATCCCCCTGGATTCAGTAAATTCCCCTGGATTCAGTAATTCCCCTTGGATTCAGTAAATCCCCCTGGATTCAGGAAATCCCCCTGGATTCAGGAAATTTCCCCTTAGATTCAGTAATTCCCCCTGGATTCAGTAATTCCCCCTGGATTCAGGCCGGGCTCGGCTCCAGGGCTGGCAGCACTCCACAGCTACAGGAGCAACTCCTGGGGATTCTTTGGGAATCTGGGAGGGAATTCTCCAAAATCCCAGATTTCCCCAGCTTCCAGTGAGCCCCAAATCCATCCCATTCCAAGAATTCCTGAAATTCCCACCCCAAAAATCCTCAGATCCCTCCCATTCCAAGTGGGAACAGCCATTCCCAACTGGTTTCCAACAGTTCCCAGCTCCTTCTCCCTGAATTCCCAACTTTCCCTGCCTCCAGAATCCATCCCATTCCAAGTGGGAATGAGCCGTTCCAAGAATTCCTGAAGCTCCCACCCCCAAAATCCCCAAATCCCTCCCATTCCAAGTGGGAACAGCCACTCCAAGAATTCCTGAAGCTCCCACCTAAAATGACCCCAAAATCCCTCTCAGATCCCTCCCATTCCAAGTGGGAATGAGCCGTTCCAAGAATTCCTGAAGCTCCCACCTAAAATGACCCCAAAACCCCCAGATCCCTCCCATTTCAAATGGAAATGAGTCACGCCACGAATTCCTGAAGTTCCCCCCCCAAAATCCCCAGATTCCTCCCATTCCAAGTGGGAACATCCATTCCCAGAATTCCTGAAGTTCCCACCCCCAAAATCCTCAGATCCCTCCCATTCCAAGTGGGAACAGCCACTGCAAGAATTCCTGAAGTTCCCACCTGAAATGACCCCAAAATCCCTCTCAGATCCCTCCCACTCCAAGAATTCCTCAAGTTCCCATCCCTGAAATCCCCAGATTCTTCCCATTCCAAGTGGAATGAGCCATCGCAAGAATTCCTGAAGTTCCCCCCCAAAATCCCCAAATTCTTCCCATTCCAAGTGGAATGAGCCATTGCAAGAATTCCTGAAATTCCCACCCCCAAAATCCCCAGATCCCTCCCATTCCAAGTGGGAATAAGTCACTACAAGAATTCCCCAAGTTCCCACCTGCAATAGCCCACAATCCCTGCCATTCCCTGCCATTCCCAGCCGTTCCCAGCCCGTCCCCCTCACTTGGCCAGGGTGATGAGCCCCACGTTGTTCTCGGGGTTGCTGCGTGTCTTGGAGTGGCACACGATGTTGACGGCGTCCTGCTGCGCCTGCAGCCGCGTCGGCAGGAAGTCCCCGTTCCGCATGTACTCGCTGTTGTCCACGCTGCAATCCCAAAAAAACCCAGGAGTGCTACAAGGGAATCCCGGGAAATTCCCTCTGTTGGGTGGTCGGGGACTTTAGGGGCAAAAAATGGGGTTTAGCTGCTTAAAAATCTGATTTTTTGGGAGAAAAATGAGGTTTATTCTGCATGTACTCGCTGTTGTCCACGCTGCAATTCCCAAAGCAAAAAACCTCTGAATGCTGTAAAGGGATCCTGGGAAATTCCCTCTGCTGGGGTGACTGGGTTTTTTGGAGGGGGAAATTGGGTTTATTCCAGTCTAAAATGAGATTTTTATGGGAGTGCGGACGTTCATCACAAAAATCCGATTTTTTTGGGATAGCCAAGTGCATTCCCCAAAATCTCAATTTTTTTAAAAATTTTTTTAGGAATGCCTGATGTTCATTCCCCCAAACCTGGGACTTTTGGGGAATTGCTGACGTTTATTACGCCAAAATCCAGGGGTTTTTTGGGAACAGGTGAAGCTCAAACCACAGAATCTCTGCCTCGGACCCTTCCTGCCCCCTCAGGTCCCACTTCCCCCTCACTCCCTGTCCCCTCCTGTTCCCCCCCTGTCCTTGTCTGTCCCTCTCTCCCCCTCACCCCCTGTCCTACCATCCCGCCCTGTCCCCTCATGTCCCTCCATGTCCCCCCTGTCCTCCCCCGTCCCCTCATGTCCCTCCATGTCCCCCCTGTCCCTCCCTGTCCCCTCATGTCCCTCCATGTCCCTCCATGTCCCCCCTGTCCCTCCCTGTCCCCTCATGTCCCTCCATGTCCCTCCATGTCCCCCCTGTCCTTCCCCGTCCCCTCAGCCCCCTCTCCCCTCAGGCCCGGCCCGCTCCGCTCCCCCGCCATGACTCAGGGAAAGCGGCCGGGCGGGCCGGGGGTGCCCGGAGGTTGCCCGGGGGTTCCCGCGGGTTTGCCCGAGGGTTCCCGGGGTGTTCCCGGGGGTGTCCCGGCGCTCCCGGGGCTCTCACCACACCATGGTGCTCTCCAGAACCATCTTGGCTCCTTCGTCCCCTCAGCGCCGACCCGCTCCCCACAGCGCCCAACAACGCGCGCGCTGATTGGTCCAGACCCCGCGGCCAATCTGCGCGCCTCGTCTAGGCGGGGCGCCGCGCGGAGCATGCTGGGAGTTGTAGTTCTGGGCGGGGCGCCATGGCGGCCGGGGGGGCATCTCTGTCCCCAAAGGTCCCGGACTGTCCCCAAAGGACCGGGACTGTCCCCAAAGGTCTCCTCCCACCGCCACCGCCCGCGGGGGGCTCCGAGAGCAGCCTGGGGGTGCCTCCTGTCCCGCTGTGCCACCCCAGGGCTGTGCCCATGTCCGGTGTCCCCCCAAGACGTCCCCTTGTCCCCAGGGGCGTCTCCAATGTCCCCCCCAGCCAAGGCCACCCCAGGAGTGCCCCTAAATGTCCCCTCAGTGTCCCAGGGGTGTCCCAGGGTCCCCCCAAATGTCCCCGGGCAGAGCCGGCCCCACGTGGGGACCCGAGGGTGACAAACAACTGCAGGCTGGACAGGGCAGTTCCAGGAACTCCATTCCCAAATCCAGGAAATTTCCATCCCCGAACCCGGGGGAAATTCCGGGGAAATTCCACGAAATCCAAATTCCCGAATCCGGGGGAACTCTGGGGGGAAAAACCCCAGAAAATTCCAGGGGAGAAAACCCCGGAAAATTCCAGGGGAATTCTGCGGATTCCGTCCCCAAACCCAGGAAAAGTCCATGAAATCCACTGCCAAATCCAGGAGAATTTCCATCAATTCTGTCCCAAATCCAGGAAAATTCCATTTCCCAAACCCAGGAAAAGTCTGTCCCAAATCCAGGAGAATTTCCATGGATTCCACCCCAAATCCAGGAAAATTCCATAAAATCCATTCCACAGTCCAGGAAAATTCCATTTCCCAAATCCAGGAAAATTCCATGGATTCTGTCCCAAATCCAGGAGAATCCCATTCCCGAATCCAGGAGAATTTCCATTAAATCTGTCCCAAAGCCAGGAAAATTCCACAAAATCCATTCCACAATCCGGGAAAATTCCATTTCCCAAATCCGGGGGAATTCCATTGGTTCTGTCCCAAATCCAGGAGGATTCCGTTCCCCAAGTCCATGAAAATTCCATGAAAATTCCATGAAAATTCCGCAGATTCCCCCTCGATCCGGGGACGTTTCCATTCCAATTCCATTCCAATTCCAGGAATTCCGCCCCAAATCCCAGGAGGATTCCGCTCCCATTCCCAAATCCTCTTTTCCTCCTGCAAAATTCCCCCCACAATTCCCAAATTTCCCCCTTTGGGAAGAGAAAAATTCCCCCCAAAAAAATAAACACCCAACAACAAAAAAAAAAATTCCCAAAAATTCCAACCCCAGCCTCTGGATGGGGAGAATTCCCAGGAAAAAGGGGAATCATCCCAAAAATATTTAAATACTCATAAATATTCCGTTCTGGGAATGGGGAGGGAAATAAATGGGAAAAAATTGGGGAAAAAATTGGGGAAAAAATTGGGGGAAAATGGGGAAAAAAATTGGGAAAATTGAGGAAAAATTGGGGGAAAAATGGGGAAACATTAGGGAAAATTGGGAAAAAAATTGGGAAAAAAAGGGAAAAAATTGGGGAAAATCAGGAAAAAAATGGGGAAATTTCCCCTCCTGATGCAATAAAAAAATGGGAGGGATTTGTCTAATATAGACAAACATTCCAAGGAAAAAGGGGAATGCACGGAATTGTCCCCAAATTCCCTGTGCTGGGCTAAGGCCGCTCCAAGGGAAATCCGGGATTTGGGGGCGGGAAAATTCAGCTTTTCCTTAAAAAACGTGGGAAAAGGGGGAGTGGGGAGAGGCAGGGATGGAATTCCCTCCCTGCTCCACATTCCGGGGGTTTTTCGGCACAAAAAGCTCGAAATTCCAGGGTTTGTATAAAAAACGGGATTTTTCCAAGCGGGACTTTGGGGGAAAAGGAGATTTTTCCATAAAAAAAAAATTCAGGGATGGAGCAAAAATCAGCTCCAGCCCCGGGGGCTGCTCCGGGAATTTGGGAATTTTTAGGGATTTTTGGATCCAGGTGGGAAATTCCTCATTCTGGATTTGTTTGAGGTTTTTTTTTTATCCCATCCCAAAATCTGCTCCGGGAATTTTGTGGGATTGCCAGAGGTGTTAAAAAATGGGATTTGGGGATTGGAAAAGTGGGATCTGAGCCGGGATTTTGGGGGGAAATCCTTAAAAAACCCAGGATGGGCTCGGATTCACAAAATCCCAAAAAATCCTAAAAAAAAATCCCCAAAAAATCCTGAAAATTCCAAAAACAATCCCAAAAAAATCCCAAAAATCCCCAAAAAATCCCAAAACCTCCTCCCAGACTGTGGGAAAAGCTTCCCAAAATTCGTGCTGGGAAAAGGGGATCCAGGAGCTTTTCCATGATTTCTCCTCCTTTTCCCCTCTTTTCCAGGGGATTTCCCATGAAAAACCCGGAGCAAACCCTAAATTCCTGAATAAAAATGAATCATTAATAATTCCCAATTAACAATCCCAAGAACTCCCCCAGGACTGAAAACCGGGATGGGATCCTATGGAAATTCCAACCAAAAAAAAAATAAAAAATCAGGATAAAAATCCAAAAAAATCCAAAAAAATTCCCCCCTCAAAAAAATCGGCGCGGCTCCGATTCCAGCCGGGAATTTTCCAGGAATTCTCCCCCTTTTTCCCATCCCAAAATCTGGGAATTCCTGGGAATTTCAGCTCCCTGCTCCCGGGGTTTCCATTCCTGGGACTTCCGGGGGGGATCCCGACATTCCCGGTTTTTTTCGGGACATTCCCGATTTTCCAGGGCCATTCCCGATTTTTTACGGGACATTCCCAATTTTTTTCGGGCCGTTCCCAATTTTTTTCGGGACGTTCCCGATTTTTTTCGGGATGTTCCCGATTTTTTTCGGGCCGTTCCCGATTTTTTTTGGGCCGTTCCCAATTTTCCAGGGACATTCCTGGTTTTTTCCGGGCCATTCCCGATTTTCCAGGAGCGCTGGGAAAAGCAGGAATTCCGGAATTCCGAGGCTTGGCTGGGATTCCACCGGCGCCCGTTCACTGGGAAGAGAAAACAAACAGGGAATGAGGGAAAAGTGGGAAAAGTGGGAAAAGTGGGAAAAGTGGGAAAAGTGGGAAAAGTGGGAAAATTCCCCAGGGAGTGTTTGGGGTTTGTCCCGAAAATTCCCAAGCCTGGGAAAGGAGGGAAAATCTGGGAATGCTCTGGGTGGGATTTGGGACATCCCAGACCCTCGGGATTGAGGGATTTTCCCCCTTTTGGGGCAATTCCAGGGATTTTGGAAGATTTGGGACATCCCAGACCCTCGGGATTGAGGGATTTTCCCCCTTTTTGGGCAATTCCAGGGATTTTGGAAGATTTGGGACATCCCAGACCCTCTGGATTGAGGGATTTTCATCCTTTTTTGGGCAATTCCAGGGATTTTGGGGATTTGGGACATTCCAGACCCTCGGGATTGAAGGATTTTCCTCCTTTTTGGGCAATTCCAGGGATTTTGGGGATTTGGGACATCCCAGACCCTCGGGATTGAGGGATTTTCCCCCTTTTTGGGCAATTCCAGGGATTTTGGGCTGCCCAGAGCCCTGGGATCGAGGGCAGAGCCGCTCCCGCCGCGTTCCCGGGATATTCCAGGATCCAATCCCACCCCAATCCCAGGGAATTCCCGGTTTTTTTCCCATGGAATTCACTCACAAAGCTGATCTCGGTCTCCGGCAGCTCCTCCAGCTCCAGGGGCAGGGAGGGCCCGGGGGAGCCGCTGCAAAAACAACGGGAAAAATGGGAATTTTGGGGAATTCTGGGGAATTCTGGGGGAAATCCGAGGAATGCCAGCCCTCAATCCCCACCCGCTGCTGCTCCCACGAAATTCCCAGGAAATCCTGGGAAAACCACCAGAAAAATCCAGGTTTGCCCATGGAGAACGCGGAAATTCCAGGGAATTTGTGGATGAAGAGAAGCCCCGGGAACTGCAGGTGAAAATCCCACGGATGGACAGAGAACATTCCGGGTGAATTCCTCCCGGGAATTCCATGGAATTCCCACGGGAATTCCAGCCCTGGGAGCAGGAGAAGCGGGAACACCCTGGGATTTGGGAATTTCCCAAAAACCCCTGGAAGTCTGGGAAAGCAGCGAGCTCCAAACCCCAAAATCCCAAATTTGGGAAAGCAGAGAGCTCCAGACCCCGGGAATTCCCGGAGAAAATCCCAGGAAATCCCAAAAAACTCCATAAAATCCCCCAAAATCTCCATAAAATCCCCCAAAAATCTCCATAAAATGCCACGAATCCCATGAAATCCCGTCTGGGCTCACCTGGGCAGGGAGGCTGCCGGAGCTGCAGCGGGGCCCGGGTGCACCTCAACCCCCACGGCCCTGCGGGGATTTGGGATTGGCCGTGAGATTTTGGGATCAGCCCCAAGAATTCCCCATTTTCCACAGGGCATTCCAGGGAAACGGCCCCAAAAGCCCGGGAATGGTCCCAAACCCCTTTGCACAACTGGAACCCCTCAGAAACGATCCCAAATTTCTCAGGAATGATCCCAAACCCCCTTTCCTTGATCCCAAACCCCGTTCCCAATCCCATATGTCCATTCCCAATCCCAATCCCCCGTTCCCAATCCCAATCCCATATCCCCATTCCCAATCCCCCATTCTCAATCCCAAACCCCCAATCCCCATTCCCAATCCCAAACCCCCGTTCCCAATCCCCCATTCCCAATCCCCATTCCCAATCCCAATCCCCCATTCCCAATCCCAAACCACCATTCCCAAACCCCCGTTCCCAATCCCAATCCCCCATTCCCAATCCCAAACCCCCAATCCCAAACCCCCAATCCCAATCCCCCATTCCCAATCCCCCATTCCCAATCCCCCATTCCCAATCCCAAACCCCCGTTCCCAATCCCAATCCCCCATTCCCAATCCCCCATTCCCAATCCCAAACCACCATTCCCAAACCCCCATTCCCAATCCCAATCCCCCATTCCCCATCCCATATTCCCATTCCCAATCCCAAACCCCCAATCCCCAATCCCAAACCCCCAATCCCCATTCCCAATCCCCCATTCCCAATCCCCATTCCCAATCCCCCGTTCCCCATCCCAATCCCCCGTTCCCAATCCCAAACCCCCATTCCCATTCCCAATCCCCCGTTCCCAATCCCCCGTTCCCAATCCCCCATCCCCAATCCCATTCCCCCATTCCCAATCCCCCATTCCCATTCCCAATCCCCCATTCCCCCGTTCCCCATTCCCCCATTCCCCGTTCCCACGGGCTCCCACCTGCTGGGGGGGGAGGTGGCTCCGGCGCTGCCCAGGGAGGGGCTGGACAGGGACGGGGACGGGGACGGGGACGGGGCGGCCCCGGCGGTGCCCGGAACCGAGCGCGGGAGCAGGTCCGGCCGGGAGCCTGCAACGGCAACGAACGGGACACTGGGACACTGGGAATGGGGAACTGGGAATGGGGAACTGGGAATGGGGGCGGGAAACTGGGAATGGGGGCGGGAAACTGGGAATGGGGATGGGGAACTGGGAATGGGAAACTGGGAATGGGGAACGGGAAACTGGGAATGGGGATGGGGAACTGGGAATGGGGGCAGGAAACTGGGAATGGGAAACTGGGAATGGGAAACTGGGAATGGGGAACTGGGGAGCTGGGAATGGGGAACTGGGAATGGGGAACTGGGAATGGGGAACTGGGAACTGGGGATAGAAACTGGGAATGGGAAACTGGGAATGGGGATTTTAGGGGACACAAATGGGGATTTTTGGGACACAAATTGGGATTTTTGGGACACAAATTGGGATTTTTGGGACACAAATGGGGATTTTTGGGACACAAAGGGGGATTTTTGGGGACACAAATGGGGATTTTTGGGACACAAACGGGGATTTTTGGGATACAAAGGGGATTTTAGGGACACAAAGGGGGATTTTTGAGACACAAAGGGGGATTTTTGGGGACACAAAGGGGGATTTTTGGGACACAAAGGGGGATTTTTGGGACACAAACGGGGATTTTTGGGGACACAAAGGGGGATTTTTGGGACACAAAGGGGGATTTTTGGGACACAAAGGGGGATTTTAGGAGACACAAATTGGGATTTTTGGGACACAAATGGGGATTTTTGGGACACAAAGGGGGATTTTTGGGACACAAAGGGGGATTTTTGGGACACAACAGGGGATTTTTGGGACACAAAGGGGGATTTTAGGAGACACAAATTGGGATTTTTGGGACACAAAGGGGGATTTTTGGGGACACAAATGGGGATTTTTGGGGACACAAAGGGGGATTTTTGGGGACACATAATGGGGATTTTTGGGGACACAAACGGGGATTTTTGGGACACAAACGGGGATTTTTGGGGACACAAATGGGGGATTTTTTCAGGGTACAAAGGGGGATTTTTGGGGCACAAAGGGGGATTTTAGGGGACACAAAGGGGGATTTTTGGGACACAAACGGGATTTCTGAGCTCCCACCTTGCTCGGGGTCGGTGTCGGGGCCGGGGGGGCTCTGGCGTCGCCCCCGGCCGGGTTGGGGTTGGGGTTCAGGTTTGGGTTCAGGTTGGGGTTGGGGTTCGGGGTCCCCCCCTGGCAGCTCCTCCTGGGCACGGCGGCGCCACCGCGGCTCTTCTTGGACGGGGACGGCTTCACTGGGAACGGGAGAATTCATGAGAAACCGGGAGAATTCCATGAGAAACGGGGAGAATTCCGTGAGAAACGGGGAGAATTCCGTGAGAAACCGGGAGAATTCCGTGAGAAACCGGGAGAATTCCGTGAGAAACCGGGAGAATTCCGTGAGAAACCGGGAGAATTCCGTGAGAAACCGGGAGAATTCCATGAGAAACCGGGAGAATTCCGTGAGAAACCGGGAGAATTCCGTGAGAAACCGGGAGAATTCCGTGAGAAACCGGGAGAATTCCATGAGAAACCGGGAGAATTCCATGAGAAACCGGGAGAATTCCATGAGAAACGGGGAGAATTCCATGAGAAACCGGGAGAATTCCATGAGAAACGGGGAGAATTCCGTGAGAAACCGGGAGAATTCCATGAGAAACGGGGAGAATTCCGTGAGAAACCGGGAGAATTCCGTGAGAAACCGGGAGAATTCCGTGAGAAACCGGGAGAATTCCATGAGAAACCGGGAGAATTCCATGAGAAATGGGGAGAATTCCATGAGAAACGGGGAGAATTCCATGAGAAACCGGGAGAATTCCATGAGAAACGGGGAGAATTCCATGAGAAACCGGGAATACCCCGAATTCCGGGGGTGTCAGGGAGGGAGGAGCAGGAGGAAATGGGGAGGAAAAGGGAAAATCCTTGAGAAAAGCAATTTCCAAATAAAGCGGATTTCAGGCAGGATTTTAGGGAAAGAAAAGAAGAAGGAAAAGGTTGGAAAAGGGAGAAAAAAATCCCTTAAAAAAAAAAAAAAAAAAAAAAGAAATCACTTTTCCAACTCTTCCAGGGAATTTTATGTCAAGGAAAAGAAAAAGCAAGGTGAAAAAAAAAAATAGGAAAAAGCAGGAAAACCCAGAAAAAGGGGAAAAAATTTAAAAAAGAACTTTTCCAGCTTTTTATGGAACAGAGAAGGAGAAAAGCTGAAAAAAAAAAAAACAGGAAAAAGCTGGAAAAGGCTGGGAAAAAGGGGGGAAAGCTGGGAAAAAATGGGAAAAAAGGGGGAAAATAAAGGAAAGAAGGAGGGAAAAAGGGGGGAAAAGGGGGAAAAAAGGGGGAAAATAAAGGGGGAAAATAAAGGGGGAAAATAAAGGGGGAAAATAAAGGGGGAAAATAAAGGGGGGAAAATAAAGGGGGAAAATAAAGGGGGAAAATAAAGGGGGAAAATAAAAGGGGAAAATAAAGGGGGAAAAAAGGGGGAAAAAAGGGGGAAAAAAAGGGGGAAAAAAAGGGGGAAAAAAAGGGGGAAAAAAAGGGGGAAAAAAGGGGGAAAAAAGGGGGAAAAAAGGGGGAAAAAAGGGGAAAAAAAGGGGAAAAAAGGGGAAAAAAAGGGGAAAAAAGGGGAAAAAAAGGGGAAAAAAAGGGGAAAAAAAGGGGAAAAAAAGGGGAAAAAAGGGGAAAAAAAGGGGGAAAAAAGGGGGAAAAAGGGGAAAAAAGGGGAAAAAGGGGGAAAAAAGAGGGGAAAAAAGAGGGGAAAAAAGAGGGGAAAAAAGGGGGAAAAAAGGGGGAAAAAAGGGGGAAAAAAGGGGAAAAAAGGGGGAAAAAAGGGGGAAAAAAGGGGGAAAAAAGGGGGAAAAAAGGGGGAAAAGGGGGGAAAAAGGGGGGAAAAAGGGGGGAAAAAGGGGGAAAAAGGGGGAAAAAAGGGGGAAAAAAGGGGGAAAAAGGGGGGAAAAAGGGGGGAAAAGGGGGGAAAAGGGGGGAAAAGGGGGGAAAAGGGGGAAAAGGGGGAAAAGGGGGAAAAGGGGGGAAAAGGGGGGAAAAGGGGGAAAAGGGGGGAAAAGGGGGAAAAAGGGGGAAAAAGGGGAAAAAGGGGAAAAAGGGGAAAAAGGGGAAAAAGGGGAAAGGGAAGGGGAAAAAGGGGAAAAGGGGGGAAAAGGGGGGAAAAGGGGGAAAAAAGGGAAAAAGGGGAAAAAAGGGGGAAAAAAAGGGGAAAAAGGGGAAAAAGGGGGAAAAAAGGGAAAAAAAGGGGAAAAGGGGAAAAAAGGGGAAAAAAGGGGAAAAAAGGGGGGGAAAAAGGGGGAAAAAAGGGGGGAAATTAAGGGGGAAAAAAGGGGGAAAAAAAGGGGGAAAAAAGGGGGGAAAAGGGGGGAAAAAGGGGGGAAAAAGGGGGAAAAAATGGGGGAAAAAAGGGGGAAAAAAAGGGGGGAAAAAAGGGGGAAAAAAGGGGGAAAAAAGGGGGGAAAAAAGGGGGAAAAAAAGGGGAAAAAAAGGGGAAAAAAAGGGGAAAAAAAGTGGGAAAAAGGGAAAAAAAGGGGAAAAAAAGGGGAAAAAAAGGGGAAAAAAAGGGGAAAATAAGGGGAAAAAAAGGGGAAAAAATGGGGAAAAAAAGGGGAAAAAAAGGGGAAAAAAAGGGGAAAAAAAGGGGAAAAAAGGGGGAAAAAAAGGGGAAAAAAAGGGGAAATGGGGAGTGGGGCGTAGATGTGGGAATTGCAGAGGGAAAATGGGGAATTCGTGGGCACTCACGTGGGATCCTGTGGAACACCGTGTGGCACATGAAGCGTTGGAAGCGCTCGGCGTAGAAGCTGGGCCGGTGCACGGACACCGTGTCCTGGAGCCCGGGAAAAAACCGGAATGAGCCCCAAAAACCCGGAATTCCGGGCGGGATGGGGAGCCCGGGGGGCTGGGGGGGAATTACAGGGATTTGGGAATAAATCCCAGGGATTTGGGAAAAAAATCCCAGGGATTTGGGAAAAAAATCCAGGGATTTGGGAAAAAAAATCCCAGGGATTTGGGAAAAAATTCCCAGGGATTTGGGTGGAAATTCCAGGATTTTGGCATAAACCCCAGGGATTTGGGAATAAACCCCAGGGATTCGGGTGGAAATTCCAGTAATCCAGGGGAATAAATCCCAGGAATTCAGAGGAGGGGAAATCTCAAATTTTGGGGAGTTCCCTTAAAAACTGGGGATTTTCCATAGAAATTGGGGGTTTTCTTTAAAAATTGGGGGTTTTCCATAGGAAAGGGTCATTTTTCCTTAAAACACTTTTTTCCTTTCAAAAAGTTTTGGTTTTCCATAAAGATTCCAATTTTTTTTCCATAGAAATTGCCGTTTTTTCATAAAAACTCCAGTTTTTCCGTTAAAAATTCTTGGTTTTCCATTAAAAATTCCTGGTTTTCCATTAAAAATTCCCATTTCCCACTCACCCCGTCGTGCACCAGGGCCTTCCAGGAGTGCTCGAGCTTCTTCACGAACCTGCGGGGAGGGAACGGAGCCGAAATTCCCACGGAATTCCCAAAATTCCCAGAAATTCCCGGGGTTTGAAGCCCACGGTGCAAACTCCCGACCCAGAGGGATCCCAAGGCAGTTAATTAACGGGTAATTAATTAATAATTGCTGACTGACCTGTAGGACTGCAGGACGTCGATGATGCCGATGTAGAGCAGCAGCCGCTCCCCCGGGAATTCCGGGCGGGAATTCCGCCCATCCTGGGAAAAGGGAATGGGAATGAGGAATGGGAATGGAAATGGGAATGGGGAATGGGAATGGGGAATGGATCAGGGAATGGGAATGGGGAATGGGAATGGGAATGGGAATGAGGAATGGGGTCAGGAAATGGGGAATGGGAATGGGAATGGGGAATGGGAATGGGAATGGGAATGGGAATGGGAATGGGGAATGGGAATGGGGAATGGGGAATGGGAATGGGAATGGGGAATGGGGAATGGGGAATGGGAATGGGGAATGGGGAATGGGGAATGGGAATGGGGAATGGGAATGGGGAATGGGAATGGGGAATGGGAATGGGAATGGGAATGGGGAATGGGAATGGGGAATGGGGAATGGGAATGGAAATGGGAATGGAAATGGGAATGGGAATGGGAATGGGAATGAGGAATGGGGAATGGGAATGGGAATGGGGAATGGAGAATGGATCAGGGAATGGGGAATGGGAATGGGAAAGAGGAATGGGAATGGGGAATGGGGAATGGGAATGGGGAATGGGAAATGGGAATGGGAATGGGGAATGGGAAATGGGGAATGGGAATGGGAATGGGGAATGGGGAATGGGAATGGGGAATGGGAAATGGGGAATGGGAATGGGGAATGGGGAATGGGAATGGGAATGGGGAATGGGAATGGGAAATGGGGAATGGGGAATGGAGTCAGGGAATGGGGAATGGGAATGGGGAATGGGGAATGGGGAATGGGGAATGGGGAATGGGAATGGGGAATGGGAATGGGAATGGGAATGGGGAATGGGAATGGGGAATGGGGAATGGGAATGGAAATGGGAATGGAAATGGGAATGGGAATGGGAATGGGAATGGGAATGAGGAATGGGGAATGGGAATGGGAATGGGGAATGGAGAATGGATCAGGGAATGGGGAATGGGAATGGGAAAGAGGAATGGGAATGGGGAATGGGGAATGGGAATGGGGAATGGGAAATGGGAATGGGAATGGGGAATGGGAAATGGGGAATGGGAATGGGAATGGGGAATGGGGAATGGGGAATGGGGAATGGGAAATGGGGAATGGGAATGGGAATGGGGAATGGGGAATGGGAATGGGGAATGGGAATAGGGAATGGGAATGGGGAATGGGAATAGGGAATGGGGAATGGGGAATGGGGAATGGGAATGGGGAATGGGAATGGGGAATGGATCAGGGAATGGGGAATGGGAATGGGGAATGGGGAATGGGGAATGGGGAATGGGAATGGGGAATGGGAATGGGGAATGGGAATGGGGAATGGGAATGGGGAATGGGAATGGGGAATGGGAATGGGAATGGGGAATGGGGAATGGGAATGGGGAATGGGAATGGGAATGGGGAATGGAAATGGGAATGGGGAATGGGAATGGGAATGGGGAATGGGAATGGGGATGGGGAATGGGAATGGGGAATGGGAATGGGGAATGGGAATGGGGATGGGGAATGGGAATGGGGAATGGGGAATGGGGAATGGGAATGGGGAATGGGGAATGGGGAATGGGAATGGGAATGGGGAATGGGAATGGGAATGGGGAATGGGAATGGGGAATGGATCAGGGAACGGATCCCAGTAAACCCCAGAAATTCCCAGTCAATCCCAGTGACTCCCAATCAATCAATAACCAATCAATAACCAATAATCAATCAATCTCACTGATCGTCGGTCTCCATGGTGCCGCCCCGCCGCGCCTCGCCCTGGATGGACTCCATGGCGGTGGAATAGAGCGCTCTCTGCGCCGCCGGCCGCCCGCGGGGGTCCCGGTTAACCCCAATCAATAACCAATCAATAACCAATCAATAATCAATCTCACTGATCGTCGGTCTCCATGGTGCCGCCCCGCCGCGCCTCGCCCTGGATGGACTCCATGGCGGTGGAATAGAGCGCTCTCTGCGCCGCAGGGGTCCCGGTTAACCCCAATCAATAACCAATCAATAACCAATCAATAACCAATCAATAATCAATCAATCTCACTGATCGTCGGTCTCCATGGTGCCGCCCCGCCGCGCCTCGCCCTGGATGGACTCCATGGCCGTGGAATAGAGCGCTCTCTGCGCCGCGGGGGTGCCGCTCCCCGTTAACCCCAATCAATAACCAATCAATAACCAATAATGAATCAATCTCACTGATCGTCGGTCTCCATGGTGCCGCCCCGCCGCGCCTCGCCCTGGATGGACTCCATGGCGGTGGAGTAGAGCGCTCTCTGCGCCGCCGGCCGCCCGCGGGGGTCCCGCTCCCCGTCCCCGTCCCGGGGGGCTCCGGCGGCCGCGCGCTCGCGCTGAGCCTGGTCCAGGCTGTGCACGGCCACCAGCAGGCTGTAATCCATGATCTTGAAACTCTGCAGCACCTGGGAATGGGAAACGGGGGTCCCTGAGAGGGCTGCCCACCAGCAGGGCTGTAATCCATGATCTTGAAACTCTGCAGCACGTGGGGATGGGAAATTGGGAATTGGGAATTGGGGATGGAACGGGGGGTCTCTGACAGGGCTGCCCACCAGCAGGCTGTAATCCATGATCTTGAAACTCTGCAGCACCTGGGGACGGGAAATGGGGATGGAACGGGGGTCCCTGACAGGGCTGTAATCCATGATCTTGAAACTCTGCAGCACCTGGGAATGGAAAATGGGGATGGAACGGGGGTCCCTGACAGGATTGCCCACCAGCAGGGCTGTAATCCATGATCTTGAAACTCTGCAGCACCTGGGAAAGGGGAAACGGGGAATTTGGGAATTGGGGATAAAACAGGGGGTCCCTGACAGGATTGGCCACCAGCAGGCTGTAATCCATGATCTTGAAACTCTGCAGCACCTGGGAACGGGAAATGGGGAATTTGGGAATTTGGGAATTGGGGATGGAACGGGGGTCCCTGACAGGGCTGCCCACCAGCAGGCTGTAATCCATGATCTTGAAACTCTGCAGCACCTGGGAATGGGAATTTGGGGATGGAACGGGGGTCTCTGACAGCATTGCCCACCAGCAGGCTGTAATCCATGATCTTGAAACTCTGCAGCACCTGGGAACGGGAAATGGGGAATTTGGGAATTGGGGATGGAACGGGGGGTCCCTGACAGGGCTGTAATCCATGATCTGAAACTCTGCAGCACCTGGGAACAGCAAATGGGAAATTGGGGATGGAATGGGGGTCTCTGACAGCATTGGCCACCAGCAGGGCTGTAATCCATGATCTTGAAACTCTGCAGCACCTGGGGACAGGAATTTGGGAATTTGGGGATGGAACGGGGGGTCTCTGACAGGGCTGCCCACCAGCAGGGCTGTAATCCATGATCTGAAACTCTGCAGCACCTGGGAATGGGAATTTGGGAATTTGGGGATGGAACGGGGGGTCCTGACAGGGCTTTTCCAATCGGGAATGGGCAAAACCAGGGCTGGATCACGGGTCGGGATCTTCCAGAAAAATGTCCCATTAGAAACCCGCAGAAACAGGGAAAAGGGTGGAAAAGCACAAGTTTTCCATGAGAAAAACCCAGAAACGTGGAAAAGGGTTGAACATCCCCAGTTTTCCCCCAAAAACCAGAAAAAAGCACAGAACACCCCCAGCTTCCCCAAAAACATGGAAAATACACAGAGCACCCCTGATTTCCAAAAAAAAAAAGAAAAAAAAGCAGAACGCCCCCAATTTTCCTCCAAAAAATCAGGAAAAAATGCAGAACACCCCTGATTTTCCCCAAAAACCAGGAAAAAGTGCAAAACATCCCTGATTTCCAAAAAAAACCAGGAAAAAATGCAGAACACCCCGATTCTCCCCAAAAACCAGGAAAAAAAAATATGCAAAACATCCCTGATTTCCAAAAAAAACCAGGAAAAAATGCAAAACACCCCCAGTTTTCCTCCAAAAAAATCAGGAAAAAATGCAGAACACCCCCGATTCTCCCCAAAAACCAGGATAAAGTGCAAAACACTCCTGATTTCCAAAAAAAACCCAGGAAAAAATGCAAAACACTCCTGATTTCCAAAAAAAAATATAGGAAAAAATGCAGAATACCCCTGGTTCTCCTCAAAAACCAAGATAAAGTGCAAAACATCCCTGATTTCCAAAAAAAATCCTGGAAAAAGGCAGAACACCCCCGATTCTCCCCAAAAACCAGGAAAAAACGCAAAACACTCCTGATTTCCAAAAAAAAATCAGGAAAAAATGCAGAACACCTCTGATTTCCCTAAAAAACCTGTAAAAATGCAGAGCACCCCCGATTCTCCCCAAAAAACAGGAGAAAGTGCAAAACATCCCTGATTTCCAAAAAAAATCCTGGAAAAATGCAGAACACACGCGATTCTCCCCAAAAACCAGGAAAAAACGCAAAACACTCCTGATTTTAAAAAAAACACCAAAAAAAAAGCAGAACACTCCCGATTCTCCCCAAAAACCAGGAAAAAAACGCAAAACACTCCTGATTCCAAAAAAAACCCAGGAAAAAATGCAGAACACCCCCAATTTTCCTCCAAAAAATCAGGAAAAAAGGCAGAACACCCCTGATTTTCTCAAAACCGAGAGAAAACGCAGAGCACCCTAGATTTTCCCTAAAAAAAACCAGGAAAAAAGACAGAACACCTCTGATTTCCCTAAAAAACCCGGAAAAACACAGAACACCCCCGATTCTCCCCAAAAACCAGGAAAAAAAATGCAAAACATCCCTGATTTCCAAAAAAAAAATCAGGAAAAAATGCAGAACACCCCCGATTCTCCCCAAAAACCAGGATAAAATGCAAAACATCCCTGATTTCCAAAAAAAAAACAGGAAAAAAATGCAGAACGCCCCCAATTTTCCTCCAAAAAATCAGGAAAAAAGGCAGAACACCCCTGATTCTCCCCAAAAACCAGGAAAAAAAATGCAAAACATCCCTGATTTCCAAAAAAAAAAACAGGAAAAAATGCAGAACACCCCCGATTCTCCCCAAAAACCAGGATAAAGTGCAAAACATCCCTGATTTCCAAAAAAAAACCAGGAAAAAAATGCAGAACGCCCCCAATTTTCCTCCAAAAAATCAGGAAAAAAGGCAGAACACCCCTGATTTCCAAAAAAAAAAACAGGAAAAAATGCAAAACACTCCTGGTTTCATAAAAAAACAGGAAAAAATGCAGAACACTCCCGATTCTCCCCAAAAACCAGGAAAAAGTGCAAAACATCCCTGATTTCCAAAAAATAAACCAGAAAAAAAAGCAGAACACCCCAAAGTGTCCTCCAAAAAATCAGGGAAAAATGCAGAACACCCCTGATTCTCCCCAAAAACCAGGAGAAAGTGCAAAACACTCCTGATTTCCCTAAAACACCCGGAAAAACACAGAACACCCCTGATTCTCCCCAAAAACCAGGAAAAATGCAGAACACCCCTGATTCTCCACAAAAACCAGGAAAAAAAATGCAAAACATCCCTGATTTCCAAAAAAAAACCAGGAAAAAATGCAGAGCACCCCCGATTCTCCCCAAAAACCAGGAAAAAACGCAAAACATCCCTGATTTCCAAAAAAAAATCAGGAAAAAATGCAGAACACCCCTGAATCTCCCCAAAAACCAGGAAAAAAATGCAAAACATCCCTGATTTCCAAAAAAAAACCAGGAAAAAATGCAGAACACACGCGATTCTCCCCAAAAACCAGGAAAAAAAATGCAAAACATCCCCGATTTCCAAAAAAAAACCAGGAAAAAATGCAGAACACCCCCAATTTTCCTCCAAAAAATCAGGAAAAAACGCAGAACACCCCCGAATCCCCCCCAAACCCCCGAATCCCCCCCAAACCCCCCAGTGCCGTGTGTCTGACCAGGCAGTCGCGCTGCAGCGTCCTGCAGAGCGCGCTGTACATGTCGGCGTCCAGGAAGAGCCCGTCGGGCAGGTCCTGCAGGAAGTCCAGGTCCTTGAAGGTGGGGAAGGCCTTGTCGCGCTCCTTGGGCGACGCGCGGCGCTTGTAGGTGGAGCCCTTGAGGTCGTACTTGAGGTGCATGCGCACGGAGCGCGGCAGCAGGTTGTTCATCACCACGATGCGGATGTTCTTGCCGCCCGCCTGCACGCAGTACAGCCCGTAGAACTTGGGCAGCAGCGTGCGCGGGTTCTGGTTCAGGTTCTGCACAGAAATGGGGAGTGAGCTGCAGGGGCACAGGGTTTGGGGGGTATTTGGCAGCACAGCCCGTAGAACTTGGGCAGCAGCGTGCGCGGGTTCTGGTTCAGGTTCTGGGAAAGGGAGAAATGGGGAGTGAGCTGCAGTCATGGGGTTTGGGGGTTTTTGGGGGGTTTTGGCAGCACAGCCCGTAGAACTTGGGCAGCAGCGTGCGCAGGTTCTGGTTCAGGTTCTGAGAAAGGGAGAAACGGGGAGTGAGCTGCAGTCATGGGGTTTGGGGGGTTTTTGGGGGTTACGGGTGGGTTATGGAGTGTTATGGGGGGTTTTTGGGGGGTTTTGGCAGCACAGCCCGTAGAACTTGGGCAGCAGCGTGCGCGGGTTCTGGTTCAGGTTCTGCACAGAAATGGGCAGGGAGCTGCAGTCACAGGGTTTGGGGGGTTTCTGGGGGGTTTCTGGGGGATTTTGAGGTGGGGATGTGCCAAAATCGCAGCTCTCACCATGCAGGGATTCCCAAGGAATTCCCTGAATTCCCAGCACTCTCACCATGCACTATCCGGGCAGGGATTCCCAGGGAATTCCCTCAATTCCCAGCACTCTCACCATGTAGGGATTCCCAAGGAATTCCTGTAATTCCCAGCACTCTCACCATGCAGGGATTCCCAAGGAATTCCCTGAATTCCCAGCACTCTCACCATGTAGTATCCGGGCAGGAATTTCTGTAATTCCCAGCACTCTCACCATGTAGTATCCGGGCAGGAATTTCTGTAATTCCCAGCACTCTCACCATGTAGGGATTCCCAGGGAATTCCCAGCCCTCTCACCATGTAGTATCCAGGCACATATTCCCAAGGAATTCCTGTAATTCCAGGCTCTCTCACCATGTAGTATCCGGGCAGCAGCTTCTGCAGGAACTCGGCCTCCTTGTGCTGCACGGTTTTGATGATGAACTCGTCGTCGCTGCTGACGTAGAACAGCGAGCCGCTGGCGCCCGAGTTGGAGAGCTCGATCAGGGGCTCGCTGCACAGGGAATACTGCGGGGAAAACAGGATTGGGAATGTTGGGGATTTATTGGGGATTGGGGTGGGAATGGGAACAGCGAGCCGCTGGCGCCCGAGTTGGAGAGCTCGATCAGGGGCTCGCTGCACAGGGAATACTGCGGGGAAAACAGGATTGGGAATGTTGGGGATTTATTGGGGATTGGGGTGGGAATGGGAACAGCGAGCCGCTGGCGCCCGAGTTGGAGAGCTCGATCAGGGGCTCGCTGCACAGGGAATACTGCAGGGAAAACAGGATTGGGAATATTGGGGATTTACTGGGGACACTGGGGATTGGGACTGGAATTGGGAAATTTGGGATTGGGGTTTTGTTTTTCTGGGAATAGCAGAGGGATTTGGGGTTTTCCTGCTCAAAACGAGCAGGGGAACGGCTCGGAGCAGGGAAGGGCAGCCAGGAGTGGTTGGGTGGCAGCACGAGGGGAAATGTGGGAAGGAAAAGGGGGAAAGGAATCCTGAAATATGAAGGGAGAAAAATGGCAAAAAAAAGGGGGGAAAGGGGGAAAAAACAGGAACAACAGGAAGAGAAAAGAAGAAGGGAATAGAAAAGAAAAAACTGAGGGGGAAAGGGAAGAGAAAGGGAAGGGAAATGGAAAAGAAAGAAAGGAGAAAGGAGAAAGGAGAAAGGAAAAAGGAGAAAGGAAAAAAGAGAAAAGAAAAAGAAGGAAAGAGAAAGGAGAAAGGAGAAAGGAGAAAGGAGAAAGAGAGAAGGAGAAAGAGAGAAGGAGAAAGAGAGAAGGAGAAAGAGAGAAGGAGAAAGAGAGAAGGAGAAAGAGAAAAGGAGAAAGAGAAAAGGAGAAAGAGAAAAGGAGAAAGAGAAAAGGAGAAAGAGAAAAGGAGAAAGAGAAAAGGAGAAAGAGAAAAGGAGAAAGAGAAAAGGAGAAAGAGAAAAGGAGAAAGAGAAAAGGAAAGGGGTAAAAAAATAAAGAAAAAAAAAGGAAACGGGAAGCAAAAAAGAAAGTGGGAAAAACAAGGAAAGAGAAGAAAAAAGGGAACAGGAAAAAGAAAAGGAAGGGGAAAAAGGAAACAGGGAAAAGGTAATTCCAGGGAATTCCAGGGAATTCCAGGGAAGGGAAAGGCCAAGGGGGCCCGCGGCAGCTGACCAGGTAGTCGTCGGGGCGGATGCCGAAGAGCTCCCGGAAGTAGCGGAAGGCCACGGGCGCGTAGGTCTTGAAGCGGAAATCGTTGTAGTGGTGGGCGGGCGTCAGGTTGCTGCCCTCGCTGCGGGGGGGACACGGAACGTTCCGGAACGGGACTGACTGGGGGTCCCACGGGGAACGTTCCGGAATGGGACTGACTGGGGGTCCCACGGGGAATGGGGGATCCCACGGGGAACGTTCCGGAACGGGACTGACTGGGGGTCCCACGGGGAATGGGGGATCCCACAGGGAACGTTCCGGAACGGGACTGACTGGGGGTCCCATGGGGAATGGGGGATCCCACAGGGAACGTTCCAGAATGGGATTGACTGGGGGTCCCACGGGGAACGGGGGATCCCACACGGAACGTTCCGGAATGGGACTGACTGGGGGTCCCACGGGGAACGGGGGGTCCCACACGGAACGTTCCGGAATGGGACTGACTGGGGGGTCCCACGGGGAACGTTCCGGAATGGGACTGACTGGGGGTCCCACGGGGAACAGGGGGGTCCCCGAAGCCCCGTGGGCGCCCACCTGGGGAAGAAGATGCTCTCCACGACGTAGAAGTCCTGCATGAGCACGTCGCGCTCGGGCTTGGTGCTCAGGCTGCCCACGGTGTGCGTGATGCCCAGCTGGATGGCGCCCTTCAGCGCCGACGACGTCGTCTGGGAAACGGGGGAAATAACAGGGAAAACGGGGTTAGAGCGGGAACGGGAATGGGAACGGGGTTACAGTGGGAATGGGAATGGGAATGGGAATTACAGAGATAATGGCAATGGGAATTACAGCAGGAATGGGAACGGGAGTTACAGCGTGAATGGGAATCACAGCGGGAAAGGGAACTGCACCTGGGAATAGCTGGGAATGGAAATTACAGCAGGAATGGGAATGGGAATTACAGCAAGAATGGGAATGGGGAACAGGGGAAACGGGTTACAGTGAGAATGGGAATTACAGAGGGCATGGGGTGGATACAGTGGGAATTACAGCTGAGAATGGGAATTACAGCAGGAATGGGAATGGGAATTACAGCAGGAATAGGAATTACATCAGGAATGTAGATAGGGATAACGGCTGGAAATGGGAATGGGAATTTCAGCTGGGAATGGGAATTACAGCAGGAATGGGAATTACAGCAGGAATGTAGATAGGGATAACGGCTGGAAATGGGAATGGCAATTACAGCAGGAACAAGAATGAGAATGGGAATTGCAGCTGGGAATGGGAACAGGAATTACAGCTGAGAACGGGGAAACAGGGTGGGTACAGAGGGAATGGGGTGGGAATCACAGCTGGAATGGGGCTGGGAATGGGAAAACAGTGGGGATTGCAGCAGCAACAGGGGAAATGGGAATTACAGTGGGAATGGGAATGGAGCTGGGAATCACAGTGAGAACAGGGCTGGGAATGGGAGGTATTTGGTGGGAAAGGCAATGGGAGTTCAATGGGAATGGGAACAAAAATCCAATTGGAACGGGAGAGATTCAACAGGAACAGGTGGAACTCAACAGAAATAGCAATTGCAAGAATTCAGTGGGAACGAGAGAAATTCAACAGGAACAGAAATTCAGCAGGAACGGAGATTACATGACAATTAAAATGGGGGAAAAAACCCCCAAAATTCCCTTTTTCCTCCATTTCCATGGAATCTCTTCCCATTCCCACAGCAATCCCAGGCAAAACTCCTCAGGAAAAGGGAAAAAAAAGTGGGAATTTACCTTTTTGTAGGTGGTTTCCCCTGTGGAATCCACTCCTCTGTGGCCTTTCCGGATGGTCTGGGATCCTCCCGGCATCTTTTGGGAAAAGAGAGAAAAAAATTGGAAAATTCAATTTTTTACAGCGTTTTTCCCACCCGAAACCCCCTGGAAAAGTTTGGGGTTTATTCCTGGAACCCGTGGAAAGCTGGGCTGGGTTCCTCCCACAGTAATTCCAACGTTTTAGGAGGGAATTTGGGAAAGCTGCAGATCCCAATCCAGCGATTCCCGGCCCCAGGATTCACCCAGGAGCTGTTAAATTGGATTTCTCCAGGGATTTTGGGGTGGTTCCAGGGCGGATTCGGGTTTTGGAGCAGGAATTCCCTTGGGAAGGACAAATCCCCAAAACCCCCACGGGAGGAGCTGCCCAGGGCCAAGGCAGGCTCGGAAAAGGAGCAGGAAAATCTGAAATTTGGGATTTTTCCAGCCTGGAACTCACCTCGGGAGTCAGGGACTTTTTGAATGTGTTGGATCCTGCCAAAAGAAAGGAAAATCTGCACTCAGAAAGGATCAATCCCACAAAAGCAATGGAAAACCCCAGAAAACTCCCAGAAAAACGGGAAAAATCCCACAAAAACAGGGAAAAGTCCTACAGAACACAAAACCTGAATTATCCCACCCACACACGCTGCTCTCCTGGGGCTTCTGGCCCCAAATTCCCAAAAAACCCCACGGATAAAGAGTCAGAAAATCAGGGATCAGGCCTTAAACCCTTCCAGGGAAAAGCGAGGAGCAAAAAACTCTTTCCAAGGTGGAATTTTTATGGATATGAACCCAAAATTTTAAGTGGAAAATGCAATCTGGAGCTAAAAAAAAAAGCGGGATAAAGGGCTGGATTCTCCCAGCAACTCTGCCAGCTTCAGGAAAAACCAGGAAAATGAAAAACCCCGGAGTTAAAAGCCCCGAAATCGGCGGTTTTATCCCCAAAAAAGTGTCAGAGATGGCAATTCCCGATTTTCCACCGCTTTCCCTGGCTCCCGTTCCCGCTGGTGCAAACAAATCCCGGGGCTTTGCTGCCCGATCGCGGCTCTTTTTGGGATTTTTTGGGGATTTTCTGGGATTTTGGGAGGCTTTGCTGCTCTGCTGCCTGATCCCGAGCTCCTTTTGGGGTTTTTGGGGGTTTTTTTGGGATTTTCCTGGGATTTTGGGATCCCCGCGAGCCGATCCCGGGCTCATTTTGGGGGTTTTTGAGGGTTTTTTTGGGGTTTTTCTGTGATTTTGGGATCCCCGCGAGCCGATCCCACCCCCGTGAGTCACCGCACGGGAACGGGAATCGGATTTCCCTGGCACCGACGCGCTCCCTCCCCGCCCCGTTCCCCACCTTTTCTATTTTTCATTTTTTATTTTTGGGAAGTTTTGGGGCCTCTCGGGTCCCCCCCCCGAGCACTCCCAGGTGTTTTGGAGAAAAAGGAAAACTCGGAATTCGGTTTTCAGGGGAAAAGTCGGGGCTGGGCTCCCCCCATGGCGCCTCAGACACCCCCGGGAAGCTCCAAATGCCCCAAAATTCCCCCAGAAAGCTCCAAATGCCCCAAAATTCCCCCAGAAAGCCCCAAATCCCCTCCCCAAAAGAGTCCCACATCCCTCCAAAATAACCCCATAAAGACCCCAAAATCCCCCTCAGCCCCAGAGTTTTACACCCCCCAAAAAACCCCAAAAATCCCCATCATCGCTAAACTTCTATACCCCAAAGAAACCTTCCAAACCCCCTGAGTCTCCCAGTCCTAAACTCATCCAAAACGCCCGGAGACCCCCCAAAAAAACCTCAGAGCCCCCTCACGCCCCCAGACCCCTGATAACCCCCTGGTAACCCCCCAATACCCCCTCATAACCCCCAAATCCCCCTTATAACCACCAAATCCCCCTCACAGCCCCAAAATTCCCCTCATAACCCCCCAGATCCCCCTCATAAGCCCCATAACCTCTCTCATAACCCCCAATTCCCCCTCATAAACCCCTAAATCCCCCCAAGATCGCCCCATTCCCCTCACGCCCCAGAGCCCCCTCACCCTCACGCAGCCTCCTCAGCCCCTCACGCCCCCAGACCCCTCATAAGCCCTACAATCCCCCTCATAACCCCCAAACCCCCCTCATAACACCCCGAATCCCACTCATAACCCCTACAATCCTCCTCATAACCCCCCGAATCCCGCTCATAACCCCCAAATCCCCCTCATAACCCCTACAATCCCCCTCATAACACCCCGAATCCCCCCCAGACCGCCCCATTCCGCTCACGCCCCCACTCCCCCCTCAGCCGCTCACGCCCTCAGCTCCCCCCGGCCCTTCCCTCGCCCCAGCCGGGCCCTCCCCGCGCCCCCCGGGCCGTTCCCATCCGGTACCGCCGAGGCCGCCGCTGCTGCCGCTGCTGCCGCCGGACTCGGGCCCCGCCGCCGCCGCCGCCATCTTGGAGCGCGCGCTGCGCCCCCCCACCCTCAGCCCGCCCCCGCCCGCCACGCCCGGCCACGCCCCCGCCCACACGGCCACGCCTCTTTCGGGACAAACCGCGCCCACTCCGCGTATTGACACTGCTTATGTGGGCAGAGACACGCCCACCTGCGGTTCAGCCCCGCCTTTTTATGTGCGGCTCCGCCCTCCTCACGGCTAAGCCGCGCCTATTCACATTCCACTCCGCCCCCTCCATGCTGAGCGTCACCAATCGAGCGTGGCCACACCCCATTCTGTGCCAGACCACGCCCTTTCCGCGCTCAGCCCCGCCCCTCCCGGCGCGCCCCACGCGGCCGTGGGCGATGGGGGCAGCGGGGGCCACGCGGGCGGGCCCGCACGGCGCATGCGCGGCCCCGACAGCGGCTCCGCCTTCCCCAGCTCGTATTCGGCCCAGCGGCGTCACGTGACGGGCGGAGGGTGGGGCGGAGTGACGTCACACTGAGCTCATTGAGCACAACATTAAATGACGTCACCCTTATGCACTCACAGAGCACACACACACACACACACGCATCTCCATCCTGTGATGTCACACTGCTGACTTATGCATCAATGTGTCTACCCTCTGACGTCACAGACCCACAACCCTGCCCCGTCATCCCGTGATATCATAGAGTGCCTACACTCCGTCATATAAGGTCACAGCTGTCACGCCCACCCCATGACGTCGCCCCACACAATGGGAACCTCCCCAAAAACCCCCAAAACTCCCCAGAAAGTCCCATAAAAATCCCCATTTTTGGCTCTAAAATCCCCATCTTTCCCCCTTAAATACCCCATTTTTTTTTCCCCAAAATCCAGGTTATTTCACCCAAACCAAAAACCCAAAAATCCCCTCAAAACAACCCCAAAAGTCCCCCATGACTTCACTCGCATAATTATTGCACCCCAATCGCAATGCCATCACCCAAACACAATGCCGTCACCCCAAACACAATGACGTCACCTCAAAGGCACTGACGTCACCCGCAGTTCCCCCTCCCCCCGCGCGGCGCCGCTGTGTCTGTCCCCGCCCATCGATCGCTCGGCGCTCGCCGTGCCTGGCCGCGCGGCGGCGGCAGGCGGGCGGGCGGAGCGCCGAGATGAGCCTGGCGGAGGGCCGCGCCCCGCGGCGCACGGCCGGCAATCGCCTCTCGGGGCTGCTGCAGGCCGAGGAGGAGGACGAGTTCTACCAGACCACCTACGGCGGCTTCAACGAGGCGAGCCCGGCGCCGGGGGGCGCGGCGGGGGCGCGGCGGGAGCGGGCCCGGAGCTCGGAGCGGGGCGGCGGGAGGCGGGAAGCGTGAGGGGAGCGGGGGGTGCCGGGGGATGTCCGGGGAACGGGGATGTGCGAACAATGGGGGGAGCTATTGGGGACCCCCGGGTGCTGCATCCCTGTGGGGTCCCGGGACAGCGGGATAAATCCCAGGATAACGGGTGCCAGGGGGATCCATCCCCGTGTCCCACCGGAGTTCGGGCACAACGAGTCCTGTGGGGATCCCTGCGTGGGATTCCGCAGTTCCCGTTCCCAACATTCCCGTATTCCCAACATTCTCAACATTCCCAATATTCCCAACAACGCTTTTCTGTCCCAGGACTCAGTGGGATTTCACGGCCCCCAATCCCAACATTCCCACATTCCTGTTATCCCAGGAGCCTAGGGATAACGAGAACTCAGTGGATCCCATGGCTCCCAATCCCTTATTCCTGTATTCCCAACTTTCCCCATCCCAGGCCTCAGTAGGATTCCATGGTTCCCATTCCCGGTATTTCCGTGCTCCCGTTATTCCCACAGTTCCCCATCCCAGGAGCCCAGGGACAATGAGTCCTGTGGGGGTCCCTGGGTGGGATTCCACGCTCCCCAACGTTTCCACATTCCAAACAATTCCACATTCCCAACATTCCCAATGTTTCTGTTACCCCAGGAGTCCGGCGATGACGAGTACCGGGGCGGTCACTCTGTGGGGTCCCACAGTTCCAGATCCCATCATTCCCAACATTCCCAATGTTTACCTCATTCCAGGAGTCCGGCGATGACGAGTACCGCGGCGATCACTCCGACAGCGATGACGAGGTTGACTCTGACTTCGACATCGACGAGGGCGACGAGCCGGGCTCGGAGCAGGACGAGGCCGAGCCCCGCCGGCAGCGCCGCGTGCTCACCAAGGCCTACCGGGTACCGAGCCCTTACCGGGGGTACCGAGCTGGTCTGGGGGTACCGAGCCCTTACCGGGGGTACCGAGCCCTTCCCGGGGAAATTCCCCGATCCTGAGCCCTTCCCAGGGGTACCGAGCTGTTCTGGGGGTACCGATCCCTTCCCGGGGGTACCGAGCCCTTCCCGGGGGTACCGAGCCCTTACCGGGGCTTTTCCGGGGAAATCCTCCCGATCCTGAGCCCTTCCTGGGGATACCGAGCTGTTCTGGGGGTACCGAGCTGTCTCAGGGGGTACCAAGTCCTTCTCGAGGCTCCTCCGGGGAAATCCTGCCGATCCCGGGGCTGCTCCGGGTACCGGGCCCTTCCCGGGGTTGTTCCATGGAAATCCCGCCCATCCCGAGCTGTTCCCGGCCCTCATCCCTCCCTGCAGGAGCCGCTCAAGAGCCTGCGGGCCAAGAAGGCCGAGGGGCCGCGGGGAGGAGCCCAGCGGGGCCGGGAGGTGAAATCCACACCCCTGGAGCTGCAGGAGGACGGGGGAGACAGTGAGTGAGGGGATGGGCATGGGGATGGGGTGGGAGCAGGGTCGGGGTGATCCCGGCTGGAAATGGGATCCTCTGGGGGAGCTCCTGATCCTCCAGGGGTTGGGATGGGATCCTGGGGATCTCTGGGTGATCCAGGGGCTGGAAATGGGATCCTCTGGGGGAGCTCCTGATTCTCCAGGGGCTGGGAATGGGATCCCAGGGGGAGCTCCTGGTCCTCCAGGGGTTGGGAATGGGATCCCAGGGGCTGGGATGGGATCTCTGGGCAATCCATGGGCCCGTGTTTGTTCTCCAGGGGGTTGGGATGGGATCTCTGGGCGATCCATGGGTCCCTGTTTGTTCTCCAGGCAGGAAGCACATGCGTCAGTCCACCACAGAGCACACCCGGCAGACGTTCCCTGGCTCCCCAGGGTTGGGATGGGATCCCAGGGGTTGGGATGGGATCTCTGGGCGATCCATGGGCCCATGTTTGTTCTCCAGGCAGGAAGCACATGCAGCTTCCACCACGGAGCACACCTGGCAGACGTTCCCTGGTTCCCCAGGGTTGGGATGGGATCTCTGGGTTCTCCAGGGGCTGGGATGGGATCTCAGGGCGATCCATGGGCCCGTGTTTGTTCTCCAGGCAGGAAGCACATGCGTCAGTCCACCACGGAGCACACCCGGCACATGTACCCTGGTTCCCCAGGGTTGGGTTGGGATCCCAGGAGTTGGGATGGGATCTCAGGGTGATCCATGGGCCCGTGTTTGTTCTCCAGGCAGGAAGCACATGCGTCAGTCCACCACGGAGCACATCCGGCAGACGTTCCCTGGTTCCCCAGGGTTGGGATGGGATCCCAGGGTGATCCATGGGTTGTGTTTGTTCCGTGTCTCTCCAGGCAGGAAGCACATGCGTCAGTCCACCACGGAGCACACCCGGCAGACGTTCCTGCGGCTCCAGGAGCGCCAGGTGCAGTCCAAGAGGAAGAAGGGAGGGACGAGCTACGAGCGGCCCCTGACGCAGGAGGAGCTGCTGGAGGAGGCCAAGATCACCGAGGAGATCAACCTGCGCTCCCTGGGTGAGGAATGGGATAATGGGAATGGGATAATGGGAATGGGAATGGGAATGGGAATGGGAATGGGAATGGGAATGGGATAGAGCCCAGATCACCGAGGAGATCAACCTGCGCTCCCTGGGTGAGGGGATGGAATACTGGGAATGGGATAATGGGATACTGGGAATGGGATAGAGCCCAGATCACCGAGGAGATCAACCTGCGCTCCCTGGGTGAGGAATGGGATACTGGGAATGGGAATGGGGTACTGGGATACTGGGAATGGGAATGGGATAGAGCCAAGATCACCGAGGAGATCAACCTGCGCTCCCTGGGTGAGGGGATGGATAATGGGATACTGGGAATGGGATAATGGGATACTGGGAATGGGAATGGGAGTGGGAATGGGATAGAGCCAAGGTCACCGAGGAGATCAACCTGCGCTCCCTGGGTGAGGAATGGGAATGGGATAATGGGATACTGGGAATGGGATAATGGCATAATGGGATAGAGCCAAGGTCACCGAGGAGATCAACCTGCGCTCCCTGGGGTACTGGGAATGGGATACTGGGAATGGGATAATGGGATACTGGGATACTGGGAATGGGATAGAGCCAAGATCACCGAGGAGATCAACCTGCGCTCCCTGGGTGAGGAATGGGATAATGGGATAATGGGATACTGGGAATGGGAATGGGAATGGGAATGGGATAGAGCCAAGATCACCGAGGAGATCAACCTGCGCTCCCTGGGTGAGGGGATGGATACTGGGAATGGGAATGGTATACTGGGATATTGGGACAGGGACAGCAGGAATGGGACAGGGACACTGGGAATGGCACGGGGATCCCAGGATCAGACCTGGCAGCGCTGCAATGTCCCTGTGCTGGGCTGAGCTGTTCCTGCCCCATTCCTGATCCCACTCCTGCCCCCATTCCTGCCCCATTCCTGCCCCATTCCTGCCCCCATTCCTGCCCCATTCCTGATCCCATCCTGCCCCACTCCTGATCCCATTCCTGCCCCATTCCTGATCCCATCCTGCCCCATTCCTGCCCCCATTCCTGCCCCATTCCTGCCCCCACTCCTGCCCCCATTCCTGCCCCATTCCTGATCCCATTCCTGCCCCATTCCTGCCCCCATTCCTGCCCCATTCCTGCCCCATTCCTGCCCCTTTCCTGCCCCCATTCCTGCCCCACTCCTGCCCCATTCCTGATCCCATTCCTGCCCCATTCCTGCCCCCACTCCTTATCTCATTCCTGCCCCCAGAGAACTACGAGCGGCTGGAGGCGGACAAGAAGAAGCAGGTGCAGAAGAAGAGGAAGATCGTGGGCCCCGTGATCCGCTACTGGTCGCTGACCATGCCCCTGCTGCCCGAGCCCGGCCGCGATGACCCCGTGGACGTCGAGGGGTGAGAGCCCCCGCACCCCCAACCCAGCCTGGGGCTGCCCCACGGGGCTGGGCAGCGCCCCAGAGCTCCCAGACCCCAAAATCCTGGTTCTGGGGGGGGTTTGGGTGCTGGATCCCAGCCTGGGGCTGCCACCTTGGAACCCCCTAATCCCACGGGAAAAGCAGGTTTTGAGCCCCAAATCCTATGGGAAAAGCAGGTTTTGGGCCCCAAATCCCATGAGAAAAGCAGGTTTTGAGCTCCAAATCCCATGGGAAAAACAGGTTTTGAGCTCCAAATCTCATGGGAAAAGCATTTTTTGAGCTCCACCTTGGCAATCTCAAATTCCCCATTGGAGTCGCAGTTTTTGAGGCCCCAAATCCTATGGGATTCACAGTTTCTAAGCACCACCATGGCGATCCCAAATCCCCCACTGAACCTTCACCTTTGAGCCCCCAGACCCCTTAGGAATCCCCACTTTTGGGTCCCCTTCGAGGGCCATCCCAAGTCCCCCATCGGACCCTCACCCTTTGAGCCCCCAGACCCCTTAGGACCCCCCTTTTGGCCATCCCAAGTTCCCCATCAGACCCTCACCTTTCAAGCCCCCAGACCCTTCAGGACCCCCCTTCTGGCCACCCCAAATCCCCCATTGGAGCTGCACTTTCCAAGCCCCCAGACCCCTCAGGACCCCCCTTTTGGCCACCCCAAATCCCCCATTGGAGCTGCACTTTCCAAGCCCCCAGACCCCTCAGGACCCCCCTTTTGGCCATCCCAAATCCCCCATTGGAGCTGCACTTTCCAAGCCCCCAGACCCCTCAGGACCCCCCTTTTGGCCATCCCAAGTTCCCCATCAGACCCTCACCCTTTGAGCCCCCAGACCCTTCAGGACCCCCCTTTTGGTCACCCCAAATCCCCCATTGGAGCTGCACTTTCCGAGCCCCCAGACCCCTCAGGACCCCATTTCCGGCCCCCCAAGCCCCCTCCCCAGCCCCGTCCCAGCCCCGTCCCGTCCGTTCCAGGCTGGACCCTGAGGCGCAGCCGCCGTCGCCGGCCAAGTGCTCGCGCACGTTCATCTCCTTCAGCGACGACGCCACCTTCGAGCGCTGCTTCCCGCGGGCGCGGCCGCCGCGGCTGCCGGTGCGGGAGCTGTGCCCGGTGACGCACAAGCCGGCGCTCTACCGCGACCCCATCACCGACATCCCCTACGCCAACGCCCGCGCCTTCCGCATCATCCGCGAGGCCTACCGCAAGTACGTGACGGCGCACGGGCTGCCCAGCGCCGCCGCCGCCGCCGTGGGCACGGCCGGAGGGGCCGGGGACGGCGCCGGGGCCCGGCCCGGGCGGCAGAAAATCGTCATCAAACAGAGCGTGCCCAGCGTCTGACACTGCGGGTATGGGGTTTGGGGTTTGGGGTTTGGGAATGTTCCTATAACGGCAGAAAATCGTCATCAAACAGAGCGTGCCCAGCGTCTGAGAGATGGGATTTGGGGTTTGGGGTTTGGGGCTGTTCCTATAAAGGCAGAAAATCGTCATCAAACAGAGCGTGCCCAGCGTCTGACAGCACGGATATGGGGTTTGGGGTTTGGGGTGTGGGAATGTTCCTAAAACAGCAGAAAATCGTCATCAAACAGAGCGTGCCCAGTGTCTGAGAGATGGGAGATGGGGTTTGAATGTTCTTCCTAAAACAGCAGAAATTCATCATCAAACAGAGCGTGCCCAGTGTCTGACACTGCGGGTATGGGGTTTGGGGTTTGGGGTTTGGGAATGTTCCTGTAACGGCAGAAATTCGTCATCAAACAGAGCGTGCCCAGTGCCTGAGAGATGGGAGATGGGGTTTGAATGTTCTTCCTAAAACAGCAGAAAATCGCCATCAAACAGAGTGTGGTCAGTGCTTGATACCATAGATTAAGATTTGGGGTTTGGGGTGCGGGAATGTTCCTAAAACGGCAGAAATTCGTCATCAAACAGAGCGAGCCCAGCGTCTGACAGCACAGATTTGGGATTTTGGGGTATTGGGGTGTTCTTCGTAAAACAGCAGAAATTCGTCACCAAACAGAGCGTGCCCAGCGCCTGAGATTTGGGATTTTGGGGTATTGGGGTGTCAGGTTATTGGGACTGACAGCGGTGATGGTTTTGTTGAGGGGCTCCTTTCCCAAGTGTTGGCAGTGCCTGAAATCCCAGGATTTGGGGTTTGGGGATGTGGGGTCACCCCTCTGAGGGATTTTTTGGGGGTCATTGTTCACCAGGGGTGTCGGATGAGGGAATAAAGTTGATTTGGGGGTTGGTCTGCGTGGGGTGGTGGGAGCCCCTTTTGCCAGGAGTTCCTGCAATAAATAAAGAGGTTTGCAGAACCGTTTTCCTGAAATCCTACAAAAAATAAGGGGTGGGAGCTGTTTTACCAGGAAATCCTACAGCAAACAAGGTTCACGAACCCGTTATTTTCCAGAAAACCTTACAATAAACAAAAGGTTTCTCCAGAAAAGCCTAAAATAAAGTTTATGGGATTCCTTTTTCCAGAAGAACCCACAAAAGATTCCCATCTCCCCCAAACCGCATTTTTGGGGGGGTCCAAACCACATTCACCCCCCGAATTCTGGGTTTGTGGAGCCAAACCCACCTTGAGCTTTGTGGGGTTTATGGGATTGGGGAAGGATCCATGGCCCCCTCACCTTTCCCTGTATCCCCCTTTTCCCCGGTGGTTTCGGGGTCGGATCTTTGCAGGGTTTATGGGATCGGGGAAGGATCCATGGCCCCCTCACCTTTCCCCGTATCTCCCTTTTCCCCGGCGGTTTTGGGGTCGGATCTTTGCGGGGTTTATGGGATCGGGAAGGATCCATGGCCCCCTCACCTTTCCCCGTATCTCCCTTTTCTCCTGGTGGTTTCGGGGTCGGATCTTTGTGGGGTTTATGGGATCAGGGAAGGATCCATGGCCCCCTCACCTTTCCCGGTATCCCCCATTCCCCGGCGGTTTTTGGGGTCGGATCTTTGCGGGGTTAATGGGATTGGGGACGGATCCATTCCTCCCTCACCTTTCCCGGTATCTCCCTTTCCCCGGCGGTTTCGGGGTCGGATCTTTGCGGGGTTTATGGGATCGGGGAAGGATCCATGGCCCCCTCACCTTTCCCCGTATCTCCCTTTTCCCGTTTTCTCCTGGTGGTTTTTGGGGTCGGATCTTTGCGGGGTTTATGGGATCGGGGAAGGATCCATTCCTCCCTCACCTTTCCCGGTATCTCCCTTTCCCCGGTGGTTTTGGGGTCGGATCTTTGCGGGGTTTATGGGACCGGGGAAGGATCCATTCCTCCCTCACCTTTCCCGGTATCTCCCTTTCCCCGGTGGTTTTGGGGTCGGATCTTTGCGGGGTTTATGGGACCGGGGAAGGATCCATGGCCCCCTCACCTTTCCCCGTATCTCCCTTTTCCCCTTTTCCCCCGGTGGTTTCGGGGTCGGATCTTTGCGGGGTTTATGGGATCGGGGAAGGATCCATGGCCCCCTCACCTTTCCCCGTATCTCCCTTTTCCCCGGCGGTTTTTGGGGTCGGATCTTTGCGGGGTTTGTGGGATTGGAGAAGGATCCATTCCTCCCTCACCTTTCCCCGTATCTCCCTTTTCCCCGGCGGTTTCGGGGTCGGATCTTTGCGGGGTTTATGGCACCGGGGACGGATCCGCTCTCCCTTTTCCCCCCGGCCGTTTTTGGGGTCGCGGGGCCCCGCGGGGCCGGGGCGGGGCCCCCCCGTTCCCGATAAGGGCCGGGGCGCGGATCCGCCCTCCGGGCCCGAATAAAGCGCTGATCTCATGCCCCGCGCGGCCCCAGCGCTCCGGGACCGGCCCCGCGCTCGGGATCGCCGTCGGGATCGGCCCCGGCGCCCCGGCGCTCGGGATCGGCTTCGGGACCCGCCCGGGGATCGGCCCCGGGGCTTCAGCACCGGCCGCGGGTTCAGCCCCAGGTACGGCCGCGCTGTCCCCGCGCTGTCCCCGCTGTGTCACCTCCCCCTCCCCCGCCCGCTCGGGAGTTTGGGATTTGGGGATCCCGGAGCCGCTTCCCGAGGAATTCCCATGCTGCGAGGGCGGCGGGGGCGGCAGGTGCGTCCCCAGCCCCGCACGGGGACAGCGGGGACGGCGCGGAGCGAGCGGCGCTCGGGGGTCGCGACATTCGGGGACAGCGCGGAGCGAGCGGCGCTCGGGGGTCGCGACATTCGGGAACTCGCGGTTTGTCCCTCCCGTCACTCCCGGCGGGGCCGCAGTTGGGGGGTGCGGCAGGAGCGGGATGTGACCCCGGCAGGTGACAAAGGTTGGGGACAACTTCTGGGCTGTGCTCGGTGTCCCCAAGCGCTGTTCCCGCAGAGGTGGCACGGCCAGGACCCCCCGTGTCCCCTCGTGTCCCTCGGTGTCCCCAGAGCCCGGCAGTGCTGGCACGAACGGGGTCCCCTCTGTGTCCCCACGGGTGTCCCCACGGGTGTCCCGCTGTCCCCAGGTGCCCGCGGCCATGACGCCGTACCGGCAGGAGCTGGAGAAGTACCGCGACATCGACGAGGACAAGATCCTGCAGGAGCTGTCCCCGGAGGAGCTGGCGCAGCTGGACGCGGAGCTGGCCGAGATGGACCCCGAGGTGGGCGCGGGGACACGGGCGGTGGTGACACCGGCGATGGTGACACGGGCGGCGGTGACACGGGCGATGGTGACACCGGCGATGGTGACACTGCGATGGTGACACCGGCGCTGTCCCCAGAACGTGCTGCTGCCCGCGGGGCTGCGCCAGCGCGATCAGACCCACAAGAGCCCCACGGGCCCGCTGGACCGGGACGCGCTCCTGCAGCACCTGGAGCGGCAGGCGCTGGAGGCCGAGGAGCGCCAGGACCTGGTGCCCTTCACCGGCGAGAAGAAAGGTCTGGGGACAGCGGGGACAGCGGGGACAGCGCGGGGACACGGAGGGGACACGGAGGGGACACGGAGGGGACACGGAGGGGAGCGGGCCCCCAGGCTCGGGGATATTTTATATTTAGCTCGGCCTCGCCAGCGGCTCGGGTGTCCTGGGCGAGCTGGGCCCCCGCCAGCCCCGGGCACGGCCACCAGCCCTGGCAGTGTCACCCCCTGTGACAGCAGTGCCAGCCCCGCGATGGTCACAACCCTGTGACAGCAGCGCCAGCCTCAATGGGGCCACCCTGACGGTGCCACCTGAAGCCGTTTGTCCCGTGCCCCTGTCCCCGGGGAGGCCGCTTGTCCCCATGTCCCTGTGACCCTGTCCCTGTCCCTGGGGAAGCCGTTTGTCCCCATGTCCCCTGTCAATGTCCTCCTGTCCCCAGGGAGGCCGCTTGTCCCCATGTCCCTGTGACCCTGGGGAAGCCGTTTGTCCCCATGTCCCCTGTCAATGTCCCCCTGTCCCCGGGGAAGCCGTTTGTCCCCATGTCCCTGTGACCATGTCCCTGTGTCCCCATGTCTGTCCCTGTCCCCAGGGAAGCCGTTTGTCCCCATGTCCCCTGTCAATGTCCCCCTGTCCCCAGGGAAGCCGTTTGTCCCCATGTCCCTGTGACCCTGTCCCTGTCCCTGGGGAAGCCGTTTGTCCCCATGCCCCCTGTCAATGTCCCCCTGTCCCCTGTCAATGTCCCCCTGTCCTCGGGGAAGCCGTTTGTCCCCCTGTCCCCTGTCAATGTCCCCCTGTCCCCCGTCAATGTCCCCCTGTCCCCAGGGAAGCCGTTTGTGCCCATGTCCCCATGTCCCTGTGACCATGTCCCTGTGTCCCCATGTCTGTCCCTGTCCCTGGGGAAGCCGTTTGTCCCCATGTCCCCTGTCAATGTCCCCCCGTCCCCAGGGAAGCCGTTTGTGCCCAAGGCGGCGGCGCCGGCGCTGCCGCGGGAGGAGCAGGTGACGCTGGAGCCGGAGCTGGAGGAGGCGCTGGCCAACGCCACCGATGCCGAGATGTGCGACATCGCCGGTGAGAGGGGACGGGGACACGGGGGACAGCGGGGACAGCGGGAATGGGATTGGGAATGGGAATGAGGCCGAGATGTGCGACATCGCTGGTGAGAGGGGACAGGGGGGACAGCGGGGACAGCGGGAATGGGATTGGGAATGGGAATGAGGCTGAGATGTGCGACATCGCCGGTGAGAGGGGACAGGGGACATGGGGGACAGCGGGGACAGAGGGGACAGCGGGAATGGGATTGGGAATGGGGACATGGATGGGGTTGGAATGGGGTGGGATTTGTATAAAGGATGGGAATGGGATGGGATTCCCATGGGATTGGGATCTGGTGGGGCTGGGGTGGGATTTCCATGGGATTCCCGTGGGATTCCCGCGGGATGTGAACGAGGCCGGGCTCTGCGCAGGCCGGGATCCCCGCGGGGCCGGGAGCGGAGCCAGGAACGGCCGAGGGTAACACTGTCCCCAAGGGCTGTGCCACTGTCACCGTGTCACTGCCACATACCTGAGTGTCACTGCCACACACCTGAGTGCCACAGTGTCACTGCCACACACCTGAGTGTCACCGTGTCACTGCCACACACATGAGTGCCACCGTGTCACTGCCACACACCTGAGTGTCACCGTGTCACTGCCACACACCTGAGTGCCACCGTGTCACTGCCACACACCTGAGTGTCACCGTGTCACTGCCACACACATGAGTGTCACCGTGTCACCGCCACACACCTGAGTGCCACTGTGTCAGTGTCACACACCTGAGTGTCACCGTGTCACCGTGTCACTGCCACACACATGAGTGTCACCGTGTCACTGCCACACACATGAGTGTCACACGTGTCAGTGTCACACACCTGAGTGTCACTGCCACACACCTGAGTGTCACCGTGTCACTGCCACACACCTGAGTGTCACTGTGTCAGTGTCACTGCCACACACCTGAGTGTCACTGCCACACACCTGAGTGTCACACGTGTCAGTGTCACACACCTGAGTGTCACTGCCACACACCTGAGTGCCACCGTGTCACTGTGCCACTGCCACACACCTGAGTGTCACTGCTACACACCTGAGTGTCACACGTGTCAGTGTCACACACCTGAGTGTCACTGCCACACACCTGAGTGCCACAGTGTCCCCATGTCACTGTCACACACCCGAGTGTCCCACAGCTCTCTGTCACCCCTGTCTCTGTGTCACACACACCCCAGTGTCACACACATTGTCCCACAGTGTCACACTCGGTCCCTCTCCCCATCGGTGTCCCCTCAGTTAAAGCAGCTCCAACCCCACCTCTGGCTCCCGGTGCCACCTCCCCGTGGGGACGGCGGGGCCCTGTGTCCCCAGTGTCCCGGTGTCCCCAGTGTCCCCCGGTGTCCCCAGTATCCCAGTGTCACCGTGTCCCCGCAGCCATCCTGGGCATGTACACGCTGATGAGTAACAAGCAGTACTACGACGCCATCTGCAGCGGGAACATCTGCAACACCGAGGGCATCAACAGTGAGTGACAGCGGGGACAGCGACGGGACAGGGATGGGGACAGGGACAGGGCATCAACAGTGAGTGACAGCGGGGACAGGGACGGGGACATGGGGCATGGGGCATGGGGACAGGGATGGGGACGGAGACGGGGACATGGGGACAGGGCATCAACAGTGAGTGACAATGGGGACAGGGATGGGGACAGAGGACAAGTGCCTCTACGGGGTGGTTGGGCAGCATTTGGGGATCAAACTCGTGTGTCCCTGAGCGCTGTCCCCTCTGTGTCCCCACGCTGTCCCCATGGTGGGTGTCCCCATGTCCCCACACTGTCCCCATGGTGGGTGTCCCCATGTCCCCACACTGTCCCCACACTGTCCCCACGGTGGGTGTCCCCATGTCCCCACAATGTCCCCACACTGTCCCCACACTGTCCCCACGGTGGGTGTCCCCATGTCCCCGCACTGTCCCCACGCTGTCCCCGTGTCCCGGCCCAGGCGTGGTGCAGCCGGACCGGTACCGCCCGGTGCCGGACGAGCCCCCGAACCCCACGGACGTGGCCGAGACGCTGCGGCGGCTGCAGGACAACGACCCCGAGCTGCAGGACGTCAACCTCAACAACATCAAGGTGACACGGCGGTGACACCGTCCCCAAAGTGTCCCCAGCGCGTCCCCGGGGGGGCCTGGGCAGCCTGAACTTGGGTCCCCAAGGTGCCAGTCCCACCCCAGCCCCGTGGTGACCCCAAGTGTCCCCGGCTGTCCCCAGGACATCCCTGTCCCTGAGCCCCCCGGTGTCCCAATGTCCCTCAGTGTCCCTGGCTGTCCCTGAGCCCCTGGGGACACCCCAGCCCCGTGGTGACCCCGAGTGTCCCCGGCGTTCCCTGAGCCCCTGGGGACACCCCAGCCCCGTGGTGACCCCGAGTGTCCCCGGCTGTCCCCAGGACATCCCTGTCCCCACGCTCGAGGCCATCTGCAGCGCCATCAAGACCAACACGCACGTGCGCAGCCTCAGCCTGGTGGCCACGCGCAGCAACGACCTGGTGGCCAACGTGAGTCCCCAGAATGTCCCCAAGTGTCCCTGCACGGGTCCACCCATCCCGGGGACACCACGGGCAGTGTCCCCATGGCGCCACTGTGGTGCCATTTGGTGCCCTTTTGGTGCCATTTGGTGCCAATTTGGTGCCAACTTGGTGCCACCGTGGTGTCCCCAGGCGGTGGCCGAGATGCTGGAGCACAACCAGAGCCTGCAGAGCCTCAACCTCGAGTCCAACTTCATCACCAGCGCGGGGATGCTGCGGCTGCTGGCGGCGCTGGGGCGGTGCCACAGCCTGAGCGAGATCCGCCTCGACAACCAGGTGACACTGGGGACACTGGGGACAGAGGGGACAGGGGGGACAGTGGGGGACAATGGGGACAATGGGGACAATGGGGGACACTGGGGACAATGGGGACAGGGGTGACAATGGGGGACAATGGGGACAGAGACACTGCCCTGGCAGCCATCAGGCAGTGGCACAGCCTGAGCGAGATCCGCCTCGACAACCAGGTGACACTGGGGACACTGGGGACAGGGGTGACAATGGGGGACACTGGGGACAGTGGGGGACACTGGGGACAGTGGGGACACAGTGACACTGCCCTGGCGGCGCTGGGGCGGTGCCACAGCCTGAGCGAGATCCGCCTCGACAACCAGGTGACACTGGGGACACTGGGGACAGGGGGGACAGTGGGGACAGGGGGGACAGTGGGGACAGCAAGGGAAGTGACAGTGACCTGTCTCCAACCCCGCAGTGCCAGCGCCTGGGGGACACGGTGGAGACGGGGCTGTGACAGTGCCACTGACCGTGTCCCCAATGTCCCCGCAGTGCCAGCGCCTCGGGGACACGGTGGAGATGGCCATGGCAGCCACCCTGGAGCAGTGTGACAGTGCCACTGACCGTGTCCCCGATGGTGTCCCAATGTCCCCGCAGTGCCAGCGCCTCGGGGACACGGTGGAGATGGGGCTGTGACAGTGCCACTGACCGTGTCCCCAATGTCCCCGCAGTGCCAGCGCCTCGGGGACACGGTGGAGATGGCCATGGCAGCCACCCTGGAGCAGTGTCCCTCCCTGCTGAGGTTCGGCTACACCTTCACCCTGCAGGGCCCGCGGGCGCGCGCCGCCGCCGCCCTCACCCGCAACAACGAGCTCCGTGAGTGCCACCAACGTCCCCAATGTCCCCAAGGTCCCCAAGGGTCACCCGGGGCTCCCAGAGCTGACCCCACCTCAGAGGGAGCTCCTCAATGTCCCCAGGTGTCCCCAGGGCTGGCACCTATCCCTGACCCCCCCTTTTCTCTCCCCCCCAGGTCGCCAACAGAAGAAATCCTAAAACCCCCCCGAGCTCAGGAACCGCTGGGAATAAAGTGGAAAAATGGTGCAAAAACGTCCCAAAAAATTCCCACTTTATTCCCGGGGCTCTGGGGACACCTGGGGACACCGGGGGGCGTCAGGCTGGCGGCAGCGGTGGCGGCTCCTCCTCGTCGGAGTCGAACTCGGCGTTGCCGTCCTTGACCCAATTCCCAGCGGGATCCTGGAGCCAGCCCCGGCTGGGACACAGGGAGAGGGAGCTGGGGGTTTTCAGGGATTTGGGGGAATTTTGGGAATTTTTCTGGAGTTTTCAGGGCTTTTTTGGGGCTTTTTTGGGGGGAATTCTTGGGGATACTTTGGGCATATTTTGGGGGGATTTTTGTGGGGATTTTTTGTGGGACATTTTTGGGATTTTTTAGGGCCTTTTTTGGGATTTTTTGGGGCTTTTTTAGGGATTTGGGGGGGATTTTTTGTTTTTTTTTTTTTTTTTTTTGAAATTCCTTAGGATATTTTGGGCATATTTTGTGGGGATTTTTGTGGGACATTTTTGGGATTTTTTAGGGCCTTTTTTGGGATTTTTTGGGGCTTTTTTAGGGATTTGTGGGGGATTTTTTAGTTTTTTTTTTTTTTTTTTTGAAATTCCTTGGGATATTTTGGGCATATTTTGTGGGGATTTTTGTGGGGATTTTTTGTGGAACATTTTTGGGGTTTTTTTTGAGGATTTTTTTGGGGCCTTTTTAGGGATTTTTTGGGGCTTTTTTAGGGATTTCTGGGGGATTTTTTTTTTTTTTTTTTTTAATTCCTTGGGATATTTTGGGCATATTTTGTGGGGATTTTCGTGGGGATTTTTGTGGAACATTTTTGGGGTTTTTTTGAGGATTTTTTTGGGGCCTTTTTTTGGATTTTTTGGGGCTCTTTTGGGAGTTCTTGTGGGTATTTTTGGGGATATTTTGGGATATGTTGTGTGGATTTTTGTGGGACATTTTCGGGATTTTTTCCCCCCGAACCCCCAGCTCCCGACGCACCTGCGCAGGTGCAGGTGGTGCCGCAGGATCCGCAGCCGCTCGGGGCTCGGCCCCTCCTCTTTGGGACTTTGGGAATTCCCTTTCCTTCCCCGCCGGCCGTCCCGGGCAGCGCCTGCGGGAGGAGGGAGCGGCTGCCGGAACACCGGGACTGGGAATTCCCGGGGGTCCCGGGGGTCCCGGATGGGCGGGCGGGGCCTGCTCACCCTCTCTGTGCGCGGGGCTTTCGGCGTTCCCAGCATTCCCGGCGTTCCCAGAATTCCCGGCATTCCCGGCGTTCCCAGAATTCCCGGCATTCCCGGCGTTCCCGGCATTCCCGGCGTTCCCGGGGTTCCGTGACGGCTCCGGCGGCCTCTGGGAATTCTTTGGGATCATCCCGGGGATCCCGGCCCGGGAGCTGCTGCTGCCCTTCGTCCTGGGAGAGGGAAAGCAGAGGGGGGTGAATCCCCAAACATTCCAGAACTTTCCCCGCTGTCCCTGGCTCCCTTTCCCACCTTTTCCCATTTGTGCCCTGATATCCCTGAGCTCCATTCCCATCTTCTCCCATTTTTCCTCTGTTTTCTTCCCATCTTTCCCCATCTTTTCCCATTTTCCCCCTGTTTCTCTATTTCCTCCATCTACCCCATTTCCCCCTGTATTTTCCCTCCATTTCCCCCCACAGCCCCATTTCCCCGTTTTTCTCCCATTAACCATTTCCCCCATTTCCCCCCCATTTCCCTCATGTGTCTTCCCCTGGTTTTCCCCCATTTTGCCCCATTTCCCCATTTTTCCCGTTTTTTCCCCGATTTCCCCATTTCCTCACCTGTCCCTCCTGCAGCAGCTGTTGTACGGGGCCGTTGTCAGCATTTCCCCATTTTTGCCCATTTTTGCCCGTTTTTACCCCACTTCCTCACCTGTCTCTCCTGCAACAGCTGTTGTACGGGGCCGTCCTCAGCATTTCCCCGTTTTTGCCCATTTTTACCCCATTTCCTCACCTGTCTCTCCTGCAGCAGCTGTCGTACGGGGCCGTTCTCAGCATTTCCCCGTTTTTGCCCATTTTTGCCCGTTTTTACCCCATTTCCTCACCTGTCTCTCCTGCAGCAGCTGCTGTATGTGGCCGTTCTCAGCATTTCCCCATTTTTGCCCATTTTTGCCCGTTTTTTCCCCCATTTCCTCACCTGTCTCTCCTGCAGCAGCTGTTGTACGGGGCCGTTTCTCAGCATTTCCCCGTTTTTGCCCATTTTTGCCCGTTTTTCCCCCATTTCCTCACCTGTCTCTCCTGCAGCAGCTGTTGTACGGGGCCGTTCTCAGCATTTCCCCATTTTTGCCCATTTTTGCCCGTTTTTACCCCATTTCCTCACCTGTCTCTCCTGCAGCAGCTGTTGTACGGGGCCGTTGTCAGCAGAGCGCTCCGGGCCAGGCGGCGCGTCCGGGCCAGCAGCGGGGCCTGTAGGACACGCCCACTGAGCCACACCCACCGCAGGCCACGCCCACCGCAGACCACGCCCTCCACGACCACACCCCCACACATCCAGGCCATGGCCACTTGGGACATGCCCCGAGGCCACGCCCTCATGGAAACCACATACCCATATAGGCCACGCCCACCCAGAGCACCCACATAGGCCACACCCACTTGGGAGACAGGATGGGGCCCACCCACTTGGAGACCACACCCATGGAGACCACGCCCATTTGATGTCACACCCTTGGGGCCACGCCCAGCCAGGCCACACCCACCTGCACACCTGGGGCCTCCTGCGGGGTCACCTGGGGTCCCTCGGGGGTCACCTGGGGACAGCGGGGCCGCCCGAAGGAACGGAGCAGGTCTGGGACACAGGAGATGGGGACACAGTGAGGGGACAGGGATGGGGACACGGAGACAGGAACAGGGACACAGGGACAGGGGGAAAAGGACAGGCAGGAACACTGTCAGGGGACAGGGACCAGGACATGGGGACGAAGTGAGGGAACAGGGGCAGACGACAGCACAGGTGACACAGCAGAGGTGACACGGCACAGGTGACACGGCACAGGTGGCACGGCACAGGTGGCACGGCACAGGTGGCAGGGCCACCATCACTCACTGTCCAGGTGCTTCCTGCCCGCGCGGTGCAGCAGCAGCGTCTGCAGGGTGTCACACACGGGGCGCTGGGGACACAGCGAGCACGCCAGCCTGGGGACAGCGCAGGGACACTCAGGGACAGCTGGGGACACCGAGGGACACCGGGGACACCGGGGGACCCTCACCTGCCATCGCGCAGCAGCAGCGCCTCGTCCTCGGGGATGGCGCTGGCCAGCAGCTCGGCCACGCGGCGCCTCTGGGAACACAGGGCCACCAGCACGGTCACCCCCGGCACCGGACTGGCCTCAAACTGTCCCTAAACTGTGCCCAAACCGTCCCCAAACCATCCCCAAACCATCCCCAGACTGTCCCCAAACTGTGCCCAAACCGGACAGCCCTGGGAAGCGCTGAGGGGACAAAGGGGGGCCGGGGAGGAACCTAGGGGACCTTGAAGGGACTGAGGGGACACAAAGGGACCCAGGGAAGGGCTGGGGCCACCCCGGGGAGTTCAGGAAAGGGTTGGGGCCACCGCGGGGAGGGTGAGGGGACACAAAGGGATAAAGGGAAGGGTTGGGGACATCGAAGGAACAAAGGGGGACCCAGGGAAGGCCTCGGGGGGGACCCAGGGAAGGCCTGAGGGAGGACGTAGAGAAGGCCTCAGGGGGACCCGCGGGGCTCAGGCCGCGGCCCGGGGGTGAGGCCGGTGGTGGCGGGGGAGGCCGGGGCTGGGCCCGGCGGTGCCGGGGGTGCCCGGGGGGTGTCCGGGGAGGGGTCCCGGGGGGTGCCGGCCCTACCTGCAGCGCCCCGAGCGGCCCCGGGTCGCTCTCGTCGCGCTTAAAGGACATGGCGGGCCCCGCTAGGCCGCAGTCTCCATGGCAACCGCCACAGCCACTTCCGGGTAGCGCTTCCCAGCGGACAGCCGGCGCGAGGAACCGCCAATCAGCGAGCGCTCAGCTCTGACCCCGCGGCGTGATGGGAGTTGTAGTTTGAGCCCGGGGAACTTCCGTGGGAATGGCGGCGGAGACGGCCCGGGCGGAACTACCACTCCCAGGAGGGGCCGCGAGGCCGCGCCGGTTCGGCGGGGCCCGGGGCCGAGCGCTCCCCGTGAGCGGCGGGGCCGGGCCGGGCCGGGAGCCCCGGGCGGGACCCCCGGGCCGGCAGCCCCGGGCGGGCCATGGCGGGGAGCGGCGGAGCCGGGGCGGCCCCGCGGGAGCACCGCCTGCAGCCCGGGGACACCCTGCAGGGGCTGGCGCTGCGCTACGGGGTGACGGTGAGCGGCCCGGGGACACCGGGGGGACACCGGGGGCAGGGAAGGCCATGGGGGTCCCCAGGGGTCATCTCGGGCCGGTCCTGGCCCGGCTCGGTTCGCCTGCCCGTCCTGGTCCGTGTCCTTATCCCTGTCCCTGTGCTGGTCCCGTTCCACCCCTGTCCCCGTTCTGTCCCGTTCTGTCCCCGGTGCCATCCCGGTCCCGTCCCGCAGATGGAGCAGATCCAGCGCGCCAACCGCCTCTACTCCTCGGACAGCATCTTCCTGCGAGCCACGCTGCTCATCCCGGGACAGCGCCACGGCCCCGGCGACACCGGCGGGGACAGCCCCGGGGACACCGGCGGGGACAGCCCCGGGGACACCGGCGGGGACACTCCCGGTGACATTCCCGGTGACAGCCCCGGGGACACTCCCGGTGACGGCCCCGGGGACGGTCCCGGCCGCTCCCGGCGCGACCTCTCGGCCTCGGATTTCCTGCGGCGCTTGGACGCCGAGATCGGGCGCTGCAAGGAGGCGGCGGCGCTGCGGCTGCAGGGCCCGGGCTCCAGGTGCGGACTGGGGGGAACTGGAGAAATCTGGGCAAAATCTGGGGCAAACTGGGGGGGAACTGGGGAGAAAAATTTGGGGGAAATCTGGGAAAAATCCGGGGCAAACGGGGGAAAAATCCGGGGCAAACTGGGGGGAACTGGATGGGGAAAATCTGTAAAAAATCAGGGGCAAAATCAGGAAGAAATGTAGAAAAAAATGGGGGGAAAATTTGGGGTGAAACTGGGAGAAAATTGTTGAAAATCTGGGGGAAATTGGGATAAAATTAAGGGGAAAATTGGGGTGAAGCTGGGAGAAGATTGGGGTACAACAGAGGGCAGCTCGGGGATGTGGTGGCGCCGGGGCGGTGGCAGTGCCATCCCCGTGTCCCGGTGTCACCGTCTGTCCCCGCGTGTCCCCGCAGCCCCGCCCCGGCCGGGGGTGGCCCCGCGTCCCCCCGCGTGTCCCCGACTGTCCCCGCGTCCCCTCGGGGGGCCCGGCTGGGACCCCGGCCCCTCACCAGGACCCCGCGGGCGGCCGCGCTCAGGGACAGCGAGGACGAGATCTTCACCTTGTGACAACGCTGGGGACACTGGGGACACCGCAGTGGGACACTGGGGACACCCAGGACGAGACCTTCACCTTGTGACAACAGTGGGGACACTGGGGACACTGCAGTGGGACACTGGGGACACCCAGGACGAGATCTTCACCTTGTGACAACACTGGGGACACTGCAGTGGGACACTGGGGACACCCAGGACGAGACCTTCACCTGGGGACATTTGGGACACCGAGAACCCGACCTGGGGACACCCAGGATGTGACACCGAAGACACCTGGGATGTGCCACCGGGATGTGCCACCGGGATGTGACACCGAGATGTGCCACCGGGATGTGTCACTGGGATGTGCCACCAGAGGTGACACCGGGATGTGCCACCGCTCCTCGCTGCCATGGACCCCAAGGGGACACTTTGGGGACTTTGGGGAGGTGTCCTGGTGTCCCCTCCCTGTCCCTGTTTGGGGCCGCAGGGACAGCTGGGAGCCCTGGGGACAGGGACGGGGACAGGGACGGTGCCACCTCCCCTGCCAGCTTGTAAATAAACCGGAGCATTGTCACCGCTGGGCTGTGACACCCTGGGGACAGGGTCACACCCCTTTGGGGACAGGGCCACACCCTGGGGACAGGGTCACACCCCTTTGGGGACAGGGTCACACCCTGGGGACAGGGTCACACCCCTTTGGGACAGGGTCACACCCCTTGGGGACATTATCACACCCTGGGGACAGGGTCACACCCCTTTGGGACAGGGTCACACCCCTTTGGGACAGGGTCACACCCCTTTGGGGACAGGGCCACACCCCTTGGGGACATTATCACACCCCTTTGGGGACAGGGCCACACCCTGGGGACAGGGCCACACCCTTTGGGGACACTGTGACATTGTCACATCCGCCCTCCCAGGGGCATTTGGGGACATTTTGGGGACATTTTGGGGACATGGTGCCCCCTGGGATGGGGCTGGATCCCCAAAATTCCCATTTTCCAAATCCCCAAATCCCAAACCCCCACCCCAGCATTGGGGACCCCTGCCCCATGTGAAAAGAACCCCCAAATCCTATTAAAAAAACCCAAAATCCCATTTAAAAAAAACACCCCAAATTCCATTTTAAAAACCCCAAACCCCACAAAAACCCCAAACCGCACAAAAACCCCAAACCGCACAAAATACCCAAACCCCACAAAATCCCCAAACCCCACAAAAACCCCAAATCCCATTAAAATCACCCCAAACCGCACAAAAACGACTCCAGGCCGGGGACCCTGCCCAGCTTGCAGCGCCCCCCGGGCTCTGTATTTATAATATTTATATTGGGCCCGGGTTTGGGGGCAAAACCCGGGATTTGGGGCAAAGCCTGGGCTTTGGGGGGACGGCGCCACCCCCCGATTGTCACCGTGTCCCCCCGATTGTCACCCGGGGGTATTTACAGCATTGGGGGGGGGGGTACGTACATATTTATAGGGGATTTGGGGCAAAAAGGGGCAATTCCCAACAAAGTGCATTTGTCCGTCTGTCCGTCTGTCCGGGCGGAATTCCCGCCGCAATTCCCGGGGGGGGGTGGGGGAGGGGAGGGAAATTCCAGCCCATCCCCCCCCGCCGGGTTAGAGGGGGGCGGGGCCGTCGGAGCCTGCAAGAGAAGGGGGGAAATCATGGGGGAAATGGGAAAATAATGGGGGAATAATGGGGGAAATAATGGGGGAAATGGGAAAATAATGGGGGAAATAATGGGGGAAATAATGGGGAAAATGGGAAAATTAATGGGGAATTAATGGGGGAATAATGGGGGAAATAATGGGGGAAATAATGGGGGAAATAATGGGGAAAATGGGAAAATTAATGGGGGGAGTAATAGGGGAATAATGGGAAAATAATGGGGGAAATAATGGGGAAAATGGGAAATTAATGGGGAAATAATGGGGGAAATATGGAGGAAATGGGAAATTAATAGGGAAATAATGGGGGAAATAATGGGGGAAATGGGAAATTAATGGGGGAAATCATGGGGGAAATAATGGGGAAAATGGGAAAATTAATGGGGAAATAATGGGGGAAATATGGGGGAAATTAATGGGGGAAATAATGGGGGAAATATGGGGGAAATGGGAAAATTAATGGGGGGAGTAATAGGGAAAATGGGAAAATAATGGGGGAAATAATGGGGGAATAATGGGGAAAATGGGAAAATAATGGGGGGAATAATAGGGGAAAATGGGAAAATTAATGGGGAAATAATGGGGGAATAATAGGGGAATAATGTGGGAAATTAATGGGGGAATAATAGGGGAATAATGGGGAAAATGGGAAAATTAATGGGGAAATCATGGGGGAAATGGGGAATTAATGGGGAAATAATGGGGGAAATATGGGGAAAATGGGAAATTAATGGGGGGAGTAATAAGGAAAATGGGAAAATAATGGGGGGAATAATGGGGGAAATGGGAAAATTAATGGGGAAATAATGGGGGAATAATAGGGGAATAATGGGGGAATAATGGGGGAAATTAATGGGGGAAATAATGGGGAAAATGGGAAAATAATGGGGAAATAATGGGGGAATAATGGGGGAAATTAATGGGGGAAATAATGGGGGAAATAATGGGGACATAATGGGGACATAATGGGGAAAATGGGAAATTAATGGAATAATAGGGGAATAATGGGGAAAATTAATGGGGGAAATAATGGGGGGGGAGAATGGGAAAATAATGGGGGAAATAATGGGGGGAAAAATGGGGAAAATGGGAAATTAATGGGGGAAATAATGGGGGAATAATGGGGAAAATGGGAAAATCAATGGGGGAATAATGGGGAACAATGGGGAATTAACAGGGGAAATTAATGGGGGAATAATGGGGGAAATAATGGGGGAAATTAATGGGGAATAATGGGGGGAATAATGGAAGAAATAATGGGGGAATAATGGGGAAAATGGGAAAATTAATGGGGGAAACAGTGGGAAATTAACAGGGAAAATAATGGGGAATAATGGGTGAAATATGGAGAATTAACAGGGGAAATAATGGGGAAAATGGGAAAATAATGGGGGAAATAATGGGGAAAATGGGAAAATAATGGGGCAATAATGGGGCAATAATGGGGCGATAATGGGGCAATGAACAGGGTAAATCACGGGGAGCGGGCACGGTGACACGAGGGGACATCCCGGGTGCCCGCGGGCTCTCACCTGCGCCGGGGGCGGCGGTGCCACCGTGTGCCCCCTGGTGTCCCCCCTGTCCCCCCGGGTGTCCCCCGTGTGCCCGCGGGGCCTGGGGCGAGCGCCGGGGGCTGGGGGGCGCCGGGGCCCGCCGGGGGACACCGGGGACGGTGCTGGGGACATTGTTGGGGACGTTGGGGACATTGTTGGGGACATTGTTGGGGACATTGTTGGGGACGGCGTTGGCGTCGCCCCAGCCCAGCGAGCGCAGCAGCTGCCGGTGAGCGGCTTCCATGGCCTGGGGGGACATGGGGACAGCTGGGGACACCTGGGGACACCTCAGTGTCCCCCCATCCCCTGAGTGTCACCCCTATCCCCTTAACGTCCCCACCTCCCATCCATGTCCCCGTTAACGTCCCCAGTGTCACCCTCAGGCTCAGCAGCTTCCCAGTAATGTCCCCACTGGTGTCCCCCCCATGATGTCCCCAATGTCCCCACTGATGTCCCCATTGATGCCCCCTCACCCTGAGGCTCAGCTGTTTCTATTGATGTCCCCATTGTCCCCAATGATGTCCCCATGGTGTCACTCACCCTGAGGCTCAGCAGTTTCCCATGGCTGTCTCAGTGTCCCCACTGTCCCCAGTGATGTCCCCAATGTCCCCACGGTGTCACTCACCCTCAGGCTCAGCAGTTTCCCAATGATGTCCCCACTGTCCCCACTGTCCCCAGTGTCCCCAATGCTGTCTCCAGTGTCCCCACAGTGTCACTCACCCTCAGGCTCAGCAGTTTCTCCCGCAGCTCCTCCAGGGTCCCCAGAATCAGCTCGGTGTCCCCGGGGATGTCTCCAGGAGTGTCCCCGATGTCCCTGGGGCTGTCCCTGGTGCTGTCCCTGGTGTCCCCATGGGTGTCCCTGGTGTCCCCATGTGTGTCCCTGGGGCTGTCCCTGGAGTCCCTGGTGTCCTCAGAGCTGTCCCCGATGTCCCCATGGGTGTCCCCACGGGTGTCCCCGCTGTCCCCTCCCGGCCGGGGGGGTCCCGAGGGGAGGCTCAGGTAGAAGAAGTTCCCTGCATGAGGGACAGAGGGACATCAGTGACCCCACAAGGGCTCCTGGTGGCCCCTCTGGAGTTCTTGATGTCCCCAGAGGAACATTTGGTGGCCCCAGGGGATTTTTGGTGGCCCCAAAGAATTTCTGGTGGCCCCTTTTGAGTTTTTGGTGGCTCCTGAGGATTTCTGATGGCCCCAAAGGGTTTTTGGTGGCCCTGGTGGGGTTTTTGGTGGCCCCAGGGATATTTTTGGTGCCCCCAAAGAGTTTCTGGTGGCCCCTTTTGGGTTTCTGGTGGCCCATTTTGGTTTTTGGTGGCCATTTTTTGCGTTTTCGGTGGCCCTTTTGTGATTCTGGTGGCCCTTTTGGGTTTTTGTGGCCCTTTCGGGTTTTTTGGGGCCCTTTCGGGTTTTTTGGGGCCCTTTTGGGTTTTTAGAGACCCTTTTTGGTTTTTTGGGGCCCTTTCGGGGTTTTTGGGGGTGGGGGGAGGGGCCGGTTACCCTCGGCGCTGGCTCCGCCTCCTTCCCGCAGCTCGGGCTCTGATTGGCTGCAGCCGCCCGGGGGCGTGGCCTCATCCGGCCCCTCCTCCTGGGCTGGGCCCCCAAAAAGGGGGGGGGGGGGAGGGGAGGGGGGAGCAGCCCCGCCACCGGAATGCGGTAATTAGCACCCAATTAGTTAATTAGCACCCCAATTAGCTCATTAGAACCTCAATTAGTTCATTAGCACCCCCAATTAGCACCTGAAATTAATAGGCACCCGAAATCAGCACCCCGAAGTTAATTAGCGCCCCTAATTAGCACCCAGCAGCCCAAAATCGGCACCCGAGGTTAATTAGCACCCAGAATTAGCAACCCAAATTAATTAGCGCCCAGCACCAAAAAGAAGCACCCCAAAATACCAAAATTAGCGTTCAGAACCCCAAATTAGAGCCCGAGATCAATTAGCACCCCAAAATCAGCACCCAAAATTGATCAGCACCCAGAACCCCAAATTAGCACCCAAAATTAATTAGCACCCAAAATTAATTAGCACCCAGCACCCAAAGCTGGGACCCCAAATTGGCACCCAAAAGCAGCACCCCAAAATTGGCACCAGCACCAAGACCCAAATCAGAACCCAAAATCAGAACCCCAAAATCAGATCCCAAAATCAACATCCCAAAATCAGACCCCAAAATCAGAACCCCAAAATCAGAACCCCAAAATCAGATCCCAAAATCAGAACCCCAAATTGAAAACCCCAAAATCAGAATTCCCAAAATCAGCTCCCCAAATGAACTCCCTGAAATCGACACCCAAAAATCAGCACCAAACCCCAGAACCCAAAATCACGAACCCGAAATCGGCACCCAGGGAAGGAGACCCCAAATTCGGGAAAAGGGCTGGGAGTGGAACGGGACCCCAAACCCCAAAAATGAGCAGGGAACGAGACCCCAAATCCTGGGAATGAGAGAGACCCCGAATGTGGGAAGGGGAAGGGAGTGAGACCCCAAATCCTGGGACAAGGCCCCAAATCCCACCCCAAATATCCCAAAATTCTCCCAATCCTACCCCAATTCCCACCCCAATTCCTGCCCCAAATTCCCCAAATTCCTGCCCCAATCCACCCCAAATCCCCCCAATTCTCACCCCAAATCCCTCCAAATCCCTGCCCCAATTCCCCAAATTCCTTCCCCAATCTCCCGAAATTCCTGGCCCAATTCCCCCCGAATTCCCGCCCCAAATCCATCCCAAATTCCTGCCCCAAATTCCCCAAATTCCCCCAAATCCCTGCCCCAATTCCCCAAATTCCTGCCCCAATTCCTGCCCCAAATCTCCCCAAATTCCTGCCCCAAATCCCACACAAATTCCTGCCCCAAACCCACCTCAATTCCCCCTAAATTCCTGCCCCAAATTCCCCAATTCTCACCCCAAATCCCCCCAAATTCTTGCCCCAATTCCTGCCCCAAATCCCCCCAAATTCTTGCCCCAATACCCCCCAAATTCCTGCCCCAAATCCCCCAATTCTTACCCCAATACCCCGAATTCCTGCCCCAAATTCCCCAAATCCACCCCAAATCCCCCCAGATCCCCCTTTACCTTTCCGGTTGATTCGGATCCCGTTTTGCTCCGGCCCCTCCGGCCCTTCCTGGCTGGACATTGGGAATTCCTGGCTGGACATCCCGGAATCCCGGCCGGACACTGGGAATTCCCAGCCGGACGTGGCCGAGTCCTGGCTGGACACCGGGAATTCCTGACTGGACATCACCGAGTCCTGGCTGGACACCGGGAATTCCCGGCCGGACCCTGAGAATTCCCAGCTGGACGTCCCCGAATCCTGGCTGGACATTGGGAATTCCCGGCTGGACATCCCGGAATCCTGGCTGGACATCACCGAGTCCTGGCTGGACACCAGGAATTCCCGGCTGGACATCCCGGAATCCTGACTGGACATCACCGAGTCCTGGCTGGACACCGGGAATTCCCGGCTGGACATCCTCGAATCCCGGCCGGACGTGGCCGAGTCCTGGCCGGGCGTTGGGAATTCCTGGCTGGACATTGGGAACTCCCGACTGGACATCACTGAATCCTGGCTGGACACTGGGAATTCCTGGCCGGACTCTGGGAATTCCTGGCTGGACACTGGGAATTCCTGGCTGGACACTGGGAATTCCCGGCCGGACACTGGAGGGTCACTGCCCCGTCCGGCCGTGGGCGTCTGTCCATCCTCGGGGTCGGGGGCCCGGCCCGGCCGGAGCCTCCGGACAATCAGGAGCCGCAGGGTCTCCACTGGGAGTGGGGAGGGAAAAACGGGATTTGGGCTTTTCCCAAAAAAAAGGGAAAATGCCCCGGGATGGGGAAGAGAGGGAGGAAAAAAGGGGGATTTGGGATTTTCCAAGAAACAAAGGAATGACAATTGGGGAATTTGGGATTTCCCCAGGAATGGACGAAGGACATTTGGGAATTTGGGGTTTTCCAAGGAAACAGAAGAATGACAATTGGGGAATCTGGGATTTCCCCAGGAATGGAGGAAGGACATTTGGGAATTCGGGATTTCCCATGAAACAAAGGAAGGACATTTGGGGAATTTGGGATTTCCCCAGGGAACAGAGGAAGGACATTTGGGAATTTGGGATTTCCCCAGGGAACAGAGGAATGACATGTGGGGAATTCAGGATTTCCCCAGGAATGGAGGAATGACAATTGGGAATTCAGGATTTCCCCAGGAATGGAGGAAGGACATTTGGGAATTTGAGATTTCCCCAGGGAACAGAGGAATGACATTTGGGTAATTTGGGGTTTGGGGTTTCTCACCGTGCTCCAGCGCTGCCTCGGCCACCCCAGCAGTCCCCGGGCACGTGGGGGCGCTCGGGCCGGGGTCGGGACCCTCCGGGCCGGGGTCGGGGTCGGGGTCCCCCAGCTCAGGGTGCCCCAGCTCAGGGTCCCCCAGCTCAGGGTGCCCCAGCTCGGGGTCCCCCAGCTCAGGGTGCCCCGTGTTGGGGTCCCCGGGCCCGCGCGGCTCCTCCAGCAGCTCCTGCAGCGGCCGCGCCCGGGCCGAGGGCTCAGGGTCACTGCCGGCTGTGGGACAGCGACACCGTGGGGACACCGTGGGGACACCGGGACAGCAGGGGCAGGGACAGGGACAGGGACAGCAAGGACACAATGGGGTCACTGCCGGCTGTGGGACAGCGACACCGTGGGGACACCGTGGGGACAGCAGGGACAGGGGACAGCGACACCGTGGGGACACCGCGGGGACACCGTGGGGACACCGCAGGGACAGCAGGGACAGCGACACCGTGGGGACACCGTGGGGACACCGTGGGGACACCGGGACAGCAGGGACAGGGACAGGGACACCGTGGGGACACCGCAGGGACACCGTGGGGACAGGGACAGGGACAGCGACACCGTGGGGACACCGGGACAGTAGGGACAGGGACAGGAAGGACCGACATGGAGGAACAGGGACACCGTGGGGACACTGCAGGCCCAGGGCCAGCAGAGCCCCAGCAGTACCTGAGCAGCAATCCTCGGGCTCGGTGTCTCGGGCCAGCTCCGGGGACACAGCGGGGTCCGGCAGCAGCAGGCTGGGAACGGGAACGAGAATGGGAACGGGAATGGGAACGGGAATGGGAATGGGAATGGGAATGGGAATGGGAATGGGAATGGGGAATGGGGAATGGGAATGGGAATGGGAATGGGGAATGGGGAATGGGAATGGGAATGGGAATGGGAACGGGAACGGGAACGGGAACGGGAATGGGGAATGGGAATGGGAATGGGAATGGGGAATGGGGAATGGGAATGGGAATGGGAATGGGAATGGGAATGGGAACGGGAATGGGAATGGGAATGGGAACGGGAACGGGACAGGGCTGGCACCGGGACAGGCACAGGCAGCCCCGAGTGCCCAGCCCAGGGACCCTCTGGGGACACCACGAACCTCCTGAGCGCCATCCCACTGCCACTCACATTGCCACTCCCATTGCCATTGCCATTATTCCCATTCTGATCCCCATTATTCCCATTACTCCCATTATCCCCATTATCCCATCCCAATCCATCCCCACCTGCCGTTCCCGCTGTCCCTCTGTCCCTGCTTTGGTGGCCCCGCGAGGCTTCGGGTGGCTCCTTGCACGGCCTGCTCCAGCAGCTGCATCCACCTGCAATAATTAATGAATTAATGAATTAATTAATTAATTAATTAATGACAGGCTCCTTGCACGGCCTGCTCCAGCAGCTGCATCCACCTGCAATAATTAATGAATTAATGAATTAATTAATGAATTCCTCATTAATGACAGGCTCCTTGCACGGCCTGCTCCAGCAGCTGCATCCACCTGCAATAATTAATGAATTAATGAATTAATTAATGAATTCCTCATTAATGACAGGCTCCTTGTACGGCCTGCTCCAGCAGCTGCATCCACCTAAAATTAATGAATTAATTAATTAATGAATTAATTAATGAATGACAGGCTCCTTGCACGGCCTGCTCCAGCAGCTGCATCCACCTAAAATTAATGAATTAATTAATGAATTAATGACAGGCTCCTTGCACGGCCTGCTCCAGCAGCTGCATCCACCTAAAATTAATGAATTAATTAATGAATTACACACTGGAATTAATGAATTCCTCATTAATGACAGGCTCCTTGCACGGCCTGCTCCAGCAGCTGCATCCACCTGCAATAATTAATGAATTAATTAATGAAATCCTCATTAATGACAGGCTCCTTGCACGGCCTGCTCCAGCAGCTGCATCCACCTAAAATTAATGAATTAATTAATGAATTCCTCATTAATGACAGGCTCCTTGCACGGCCTGCTCCAGCAGCTGCATCCACCTGCAATTAATTAATGAATTAATTAATGAATTAATGAATTCCTCATTAATGACAGGCTCCTTGCACGGCCTGCTCCAGCAGCTGCATCCACCTGCAATTAATTAATGAATTAATTAATGAATTAATGAATTCCTCATTAATGACAGGCTCCTTGCACGGCCTGCTCCAGCAGCTGCATCCACCTAAAATTAATGAATGAATTAATGAATTAATTAATGAATTCCTCATTAATGACAGGCTCCTTGCACGGCCTGCTCCAGCAGCTGCATCCACCTAAAATTAATTAATGAATTAATTAATGAATTCCTCATTAATGACAGGCTCCTTGCACGGCCTGCTCCAGCAGCTGCATCCACCTAAAATTAATGAATTAATTAATGAATTCCTCATTAACGACAGGCTCCTTGGACGGCCTGCTCCAGCAGCTGCATCCACCTAAAATTAATGAATTAATGAATTAATTAATGAATTAATGAATTAATGACAGGCTCCTTGCACGGCCTGCTCCAGCAGCTGCATCCACCTGCAATTAATTAATTCCTAACACGGGAATTCCACAAGGGAATTAATTACACACAGTAATTACACACAGGAATTAATTACACACAGGAATTAATTACACATGGGAATCGCACACAGGAATTCCACATGGGAATTACACACGGGAATTAATTACACATGAGAATTTATCACACACGGGAATTAATTACACACAGGAATTAATTACACACGGGAATTAATTACACGCGGGAATTAATTACACACGGGAATTAATTGCCCATGGGAACCCCAGCCCATCCATCCCAGGATTTTCCAGAATTTCTGCTCACGTGTTTTTCTCCGAGGACGTCAGCGCCACCAGCTCGTAGATTTGGGGTCCCAGCTCCGAGGTGCAGATGATGAACAGGGCGCGCTTGTCTGGGGGGGGACACAGAATTCACAAAATTCCTCCCATTCCCACAATTCACAAAATTCCTCCCATTCCCAAAATCCCCAAAATTCCTCCCACTCCCAGCCCTACAATTCCCAAAATTCCTCCCATTCCCAGAATCCCCAAAATTCCTCCCATTCCCAAAATCCCCAAAATTCCTCCCATTCCCAGAATTCCCAAAATTCCTCCCATTCCCAGACCCAGAATTCCCCAAAATTCCTCCCATTCCCAGCCCCAAAATCCCCAAAATTCCTCCCATTCCCAGACCCACAATTCCCAAAATTCCTCCCATTCCCAAAATCCCCAAAATTCCTCCCATTCCCAGCCCCAAAATCCCCAAAATTCCTCCCATTCCCACAATTCCCAAAATTCCTCCCATTCCCAGACCCAGAATTCCCAAAATTCCTCCCATTCCCAGACCCAGAATTCCCAAAATTCCTCTCATTCCCAGCCCCAAAATCCCCAAAATTCCTCTCATTCCCAAAATCCCAAAATTCCTCCCATTCCCAGACCCAGAATTCCCAAAATTCCTCCCATTCCCAGACCCAAAATTCCTCCCGTTTCCAGACCCACAATTCCCAAAATTCCTCCCATTCCCAGCCCCAAAATCCCCAAAATTCCTCCCATTCCCAAAATCCCCAAAATTCCTCCCACTCCCAGCCCCACAATTCCCAAAATTCCTCCCATTCCCAGACCCAGAATTCCCCAAAAGTCCCAGAATTCCGGGATTTCCTGCTCCCACCTGTGGCCATGGGGCACCCGGCTGATTACAGAGCTGAAGCCCCATTTTCCCCCAATTCTTGCCCCATTTACCACATAAAAACCCCATTTTTTCACACAAAACCCCCATTTTTTTACAGAAAACCCCATTTTTTCACACAAAACCCCCATTTTTTCACACAAAACCCCCATTTTTTCACACAAAACCCCCATTTTTTTACAGAAAACCCCATTTTTTCACACAAAACCCCCATTTTTTTCACACAAAACCCCCATTTTTTCCTCACAAAAACCCCATTTTATTCACCTGTGGCCACGGAGCGCACGAGCAGCGAGCTGAGCTTGAGCACGGGGCTGAACCCCAATTTCCCCCATAAAAACCCCATTTTTTCACACAAAACCCCCATTTTTTTACACAAAAACCCCATTTTTTCCCACAAAAATCCAATTTTTCCACCCCAAACCCCCAATTTCGCCCCATTTCATTCACCTGTGGCCACAAGCAGTGAGCTGAGTTTGAGCACGGGGCTGAACCCCAATTTCCCCCATAAAAACCCCATTTTTACACACAAAACCCCCATTTTTTTACAGAAAATCCCCATTTTTTCACACAAAACCCCCATTTTTTCACACAAAAATCCCATTTTTTCACCCCAAACCCCCAGTTTTGCCCACCTGTGGCCACGGAGCGCACGAGCAGCGAGCTCAGCTTGAGCACGGGGCTGAAGCTCTGCTTGGTGTCGGGGCTGACGCCGAGGCCGCCCCGGCTGTGGCATTTCAGCAGCCACCGCTCGTCCTGGCGCTGCAGCAGCACCAGCAGCTCCTCCAGCAGCAGCACGTGCAGCTCTGCCAAACACAGCGAATTTGGGGATTTTTTTTTGATTTTTTGGGGATTTTTTGTGATTTTTTTTGTGATTTTTGGAGATTTTTTGGGGATTTTTTGGGATTTTTTTGTGATTTTTCTGTGATTTTTCGGGAATTTTTTGTGATTTTTGGGGATTTTTTTGTGATTTTTTTGTGATTTTTTTGTGATTTTTGAGGATTTTTTTGTGATTTTTTGGGGATTTTTTTGTGATTTTTTGGGAATTTTTTTTGTGATTTTTTGGGGATTTTTGAGGATTTTTTTGTGATTTTTCGGGGATTTTTTGTGATTTTTGGGGATTTTTTTTTGTGATTTTTTGTAGATTTTTTTGGGAATTTTGGGGGATTTTTCCAAATTTTTGCAGATTTTTTTGGGTTTTTTTTTTGGGATTTTTTTTTGGATTTTTTAGTGATTTTTTTCCATTTTTGGGGGGATTTTTTAAATTATTTTTGAGGATTTTTTTGGACTTTGTGGTTTTTTTTCATTTTGGGCGGCTTTTTGTATTTTGGGTTTTTTGGGGGGATTTTTTTATTTTTGGGGGATTTTTTAGTGATTTTTTTCCAGTTTTGGGGGGATTTTTAAAATTATTTTTGAGGATTTTTTTTTTATTTTTTTGTGATTTTCTTTGTGGTTTTTTTTTTTAATTTTTGGGGGCTTTTTTATTTTGGGTTTTTTGGGGGGATTTTTTTTTATTATTTTTGGGGAATTTTTTGGGGATTTTTTAGTGATTTTTTTTTTCAGTTTTGGGGGGAAATTGTTTTATTTTCCAGGATTTTTTTGTGGGGAGATTTTGGGAGGTTTTTTTTAATTTTTGGGGTGATATTTTAGTGATTTTTTTGCAGTTTTTTGAGGGATTTTCGGGGAATTTTTTTTTTTAATATTTGGGGGATTTTTGCGATTTTTTAAATGATTTTTTTTTGAGTTTTTGGGGGATATTTTGGGGATTTTTGGCTCTCCGTACCCACGCTCTTGTCCTTGCCCACTCGCCAGGACAGGGGTCCCTCGTGGATCATCCGGTGCGAGGTCAGGTCCAGGTTCTGCGGGCCCAAAACCCATGGAAAACACCCCAAAATCCAGGGAAAACACCCCAAAATCCACGGAAAACACCCCAAAACCCATGGAAACACCCCAAAATCCAAGGAAAACACCCCAAAATCCAGGGAAAACACCCCAAAACCCATGGAAAACACCCCAAAATCCATGGGAAACACCCCAAAATCCAGGGAAAACACCCCAAAATCCATGGAAAACACCCCAAAACCCATGGAAAACGCCCCAAAACCCATGGAAATCACCCCAAAATCCATGGAAAACACCCCAAAATCCATGGGAAACACCCCAAAATCCATGGGAATCACCCCAAAATCCATGGAAAACACCCCAAAATCCAGGGAAAACACCCCAGAAATTGAGTTTTTCCCATGTGATTTTTCCACTGGGGCTGGGATTGATGGGAAAAATGGGGAATTCCAATGGAAAAATCCACGGAAAACCGAGGGATTCCCATAAAATCCCACGGATTCCCAGGCTGCAAAAAATGGGAATTTTCAAGGAAAACTGGGGGATTCCCATGGAAAATCAGGGGATTTCTATGGAAAATCAGGGGATTTCTATGGAAAATCAGGGTATTCCCATGGAAAACCGAGGGATTCCCATGGAAAATCAGGGGATTTCTATAGAAAATCAGGGGATTTCTATGGAAAATTGGGGGATTCCCATGGAAAATCAGGGGATTTCTGTGGAAAATTGGGGATTTCTATGGAAAATCAGGGGATTTCTGTGGAAAATTGGGGTATTCCCATGGAAAATTGGGGTATTCCCATGGAAAACCGAGGGATTCCCATGGAAAATTGGGGGATTCCCAAGGAAAATCAGGCGATTTCTATGGAAAATTGGGGTATTCCCATGGAAAACTGGGAGATTCCCATCAAACCCATGGATTCCCAGGGAAAGCCCGGCTGCAGAAATGGCGATTCCCAAGGAAAACCAATGGATTCCCATGGAACATCAGGGGATTTCTATGGAAAATTGGGGTATTCCCAAGGAAAATTGGGGTATTCCCAAGGAAAACCAATGGATTCCCATGGAAAATCAGGGGATTTCTATGGAAAATCAGGGGATTCCAATGGAAAATCAGAGGATTTCTATGGAAAATCGGGGATTTCTATGGAAAATTGGGGTATTCCCATGGAAAATTGGGGTATTTTTGTGGAAAATTGGGGTATTTTTGTGGAAAATTGGGGTATTCCCATGGAAAATTGGGGTATTCCCATGGAACATCAGGGGATTTCTATGGAAAATCAGGGGATTTCTATGGAAAATGGGGAGATTTCCATGGAAATCCAAGTGATTCCCATCACACCCCTGGATCCCAGGGCCAGCCAGGCTGCAGCAGCAGCGGCGATTCCCAAGGCGAACCAATGGATTCCCATCACAGCCAGGGATCCCCATGGAAAATCAGGGGATCCCCATCACTCCCGGGGATCCCCGGTAACTCCCCGGGATCCCCACGCCGGGAGCCCCCGGGAGCCCCCGTTTTCCCAGGAATTTACCCGGAACTCGGCCGCCAGGGGGTTGCTGGTTCTCTCCAGCGCCGACGTGTCCAAGCGCCGCTGGTGCTCCTGCAGCCGCTGCCGGTTCTCGGCGCCGCGCACGGCCTCGTTCACGGCGCGCAGCACGTCCCGGCTGTGGTCACGGGCACGGAGCAGCTTCTGGTGCTCCAGTGAGCCCCCTGGAACCAGGAACATCCATGGGATAATGGGGAAAAATGGGATTGAGATCACTGATCCCACACCCACAGCACGTCCCGGCTCTGGTCACGGGCACGCAGCAGCTTCTGGTGCTCGGCTGAGCCCCCTGGAACATCCATGGGATAATGGGGAAAAATGGGGGAAATCCAGGGAAAAATGGGGAAAATCCAGGGGAAAATGGGATTGACATCACTGATCCCCTGCCCACAGCACGTCCCGGCTCTGGTCACGGGCACGGAGCAGCTTCTGGTGCTCTGCCGAGCCCCCTGGAACCGGGAAAATCCATGGGATAATGGGGAAAATGGGATTGAGATCACTGATCCCACACCCACAGCACGTCCCGGCTCTGGTCACGGGCACGCAGCAGCTTCTGGTGCTCTGCTGAGCCAACTGGGAATGGGGGAAATGGGGGAAATTCAGGGGAAAATGGGGAAAATCCAGGGAAAAATGGGATTGAGATCATTGATCCCACACCCACAGCACGTCCCGGCTGTGGTCACGGGCACGCAGCAGCTTCTGGTGCTCGGCTGAGCCAACTGGGAATGGGGAAATACAGGGGAAAAAATGGGGAAAAATGGGGAAAAATGGGATTGAGATCACTGATCCCACACCCACAGCACGTCCCGGCTCTGGTCACGGGCACGCAGCAGCTTCTGGTGCTCGGCTGAGCCAACTGGAAACGGGGAAAAATGGGGAAAAAATGGGGTAAAATGGGGAAAATCCAGGGAAAAATGGGGAAAAAATGGGATTGAGATCACTGATCCCACACCCACAGCACGTCCCGGCTCTGGTCACGGGCGCGGAGCAGCTTCTGGTGCTCGGCTGAGCCCACTGGGAACGGGAACATCCACGGGATAATGGGGAAAAATGGGGGAAAATCAGGGGAAAATGGGATTGAGATCACTGATCCCCCGCCCACAGCACGTCCCGGCTCTGGTCACGGGCACGCAGCAGCTTCTGGTGCTCCAGTGAGCCCCCTGGGAATGGGGAAATACAGGGGATAATGGGGAAAAATGGGGAAATTCAGGGGAAAATGGGATTGACATCAGTGATCCCACACCCACAGCACGTCCCGGCTGTGGTCACGGGCACGGAGCAGCTTCTGGTGCTCCACTGAGCCCCCTGGGAATGGGGAAAAATGGGGAAAAATGGGGAAAAATGGGGAAAATGGGATTGAGATCACTGATCCCACACCCACAGCACGTCCCGGCTCTGGTCACGGGCACGGAGCAGCTTCTGGTGCTCTGCTGAGCCCCCTGGAACCGGGAACATCCATGGGATAATGGGGAAAATTCAGGGGAAAATGGGATTGAGATCACTGATCCCACACCCACAGCACGTCCCGGCTGTGGTCACGGGCACGCAGCAGCTTCTGGTGCTCGGCTGAGCCCCCTGGAACCAGGAACACCCATGGGATAATGGGGAAAAATGGGGAAAAATGGGATTGAGATCATTGATCCCACACCCACAGCACGTCCCGGCTCTGGTCACGGGCACGGAGCAGCTTCTGGTGCTCTGCCGAGCCCCCTGGGAACGGGGAAAATGGGGGAAATACAGGGAAAAATGGGGAAAATCCAGGGGAAAATGGGATTGAGATCACTGATCCCACACCCACAGCACGTCCCGGCTGTGGTCACGGGCACGGAGCAGCTTCTGGTGCTCTGCTGAGCCAACTGGGAACGGGGAACATCCATGGGATAATGGGGAAAAATGGGGAAAATCCAGGGGAAATGGGATTGAGATCAGTGATCCCACACCCACAGCACGTCCCGGCTGTGGTCACGGGCACGGAGCAGCTTCTGGTGCTCCGCTGAGCCCCCTGGGAATGGGGAAAAATGGGGAAAATTCAGGGGAAAATGGGGAAAATCCAGGGAAAAATGGGATTGAGATCAGTGATCCCACACCCACAGCACGTCCCGGCTCTGGTCACGGGCACGGAGCAGCTTCTGGTGCTCTGCTGAGCCCCCTGGAATGGGGAAAAATGGGGGAAATTCAGGGGAAAATGGGATTGAGATCATTGATCCCCGGCCCACAGCAGCTTCTGCTGCTCTGCTGAGCCCTCTGGGAATGGGGAGATCCAGGGAACCCCATGGGATAATCCAGGGAATCCCAAGGGATAATCCAGGGGAAGATCCGTGGAATCCCATGGGATAATCCAGGGGCAGATCCAGGGAAATCCATGGGATAATCCAGGGAATCCCACGGGATAATCCAGGGGAAGATCCAGGGAACCCCATGGGATAATCCAGGGGGAGATCCGTGCAATCCCATGGGATAATCCAGGGGGAGATCCGTGTTATCCCAAGGGATAATCCATGGGAAATCCATGGAATCCCATGGGATAATCCATGGGAAGATCCAGGGAACCCCATGGGATAATCCAGGGGGAGATCCGTGCAATCCCATGGGATAATCCAGGGGGAGATCCGTGTTATCCCAAGGGATAATCCATGGGAAATCCATGGAATCCCATGGGATAATCCATGGGAAGATCCAGGGAACCCCATGGGATAATCCAGGGGAAGATCCATGCAATCCCATGGGATAATCCAGGGGAAGATCCAGGGAATGCTAAGGGATAATCCAGGGGGAGATCCGTGGAACCCCATGGGATAATCCAGGGGGAGATCCAGGGAATCCCATGGGATAATCCATGGGAAATCTGTGGAATCCCATGGGATAATCCAGGGGCAGATCCGTGGAATCCCATGGGATAATCCAGGGGAAGATCCGTGGAATCCCAAGGGATAACCCAGGGGCAGATCCATGGAACCCCATGGGATAATCCATGGGAAATTAATGGAATCCCATGGGATAATCCAGGGGCAGATCCGTGGAATCCCATGGGATAATCCAGGGGAAATCCGTGGAACCCCATGGGATAATCCAGGGGCAGATCCATGGAAACCAATGGGATAATCCAGGGGGAGATCCAGGGAACCCCGTGGGATAATCCATGGGAAATCCATGCAATCCCATGGGATAATCCAGGGGGAGATCCAGAGAATCCCAAGGGATAATCCATGGGAAATCCAGGGAAATCCATGGGATAATCCATGGGAAATCCATGGAACCCCAAGGGATAATGCAGGGGAAATTAATGGAATCCCATGGGATAACCCAGGGGCAGATCCATGGAATCCCCGGCGCTCCCGTCCGTACCCGGGGTGCACTTGATGACGCTGTCCAGCAGCAGCGGGTACTTGGTCAGGCGCTGCATCTCGGCGATCAGCAGGTCCTTCAGCTGCAGCCGCCGGCACTGCGGGTTGCTCTCGGCCTCCTGTGGGGATGGGACCGGATTGGGGGGTCTGAATCCTCTGGGTGCCAAAATCCCAAAATTCCTGACCCTTCTGGTTTCCCAAATCAGGGGATTCTGAATCCTCTGGGTGCCAAAATCCCAAAATCCCCAAATTCCTGACCCTTCTGGTTCCCCAAAATCAGGGGGGTCTGAATCCTCTGGGTGCCAAAATCCCCAAATTCCTGACCCTTCTGGTTCCCAAATCAGGGGGGTCTGAATCCTCTGGGTGCCAAAATCCCAAAATCCCCAAATTCCTGACTCCTCTGGTACCCAAAACTGGGGGTCTGAATCCTCTGGGTGCCAAAATCCCAAAATCCCGAAATCCCGGAATTCCTGACCCTCTGGTTCCCCAATCAGGGGATTCTGAACCACTCTGATTCCCAAAATCCCGAAATTCCGGAATTCCTGACCCCTCTGGTCCCCAAATCAGGGGGTCTGAATCCTCTGGGTGCCAAAACCCCGAAATCCCGAAATTCCCAAATTCCTGACCCCTCTGGTACCCAAAACTGGGGGTCTGAATCCTCTGGGTGCCAAAATCCCAAAGTTCCTCACCCTCTGGGTTCCCAAATAATGGAATTCCTCACCCCATTGGTTCCCCAAATCCCGAAATCCCGGAATTCCTGACCCCATTGGTTCCCAAATCAGGGGATTCCTCACCTCATTAATTCCCCAAATCAGGGGGTTCCGAACCCCTTTGGTTCCCAGAATCCCCAAATCCCAAAATTCCTGCTCCCACCGGTTCCCCAAATCCCAAAACCCCAAAATCCCAAACCACTGAAACCCCCAAATCCCGAAATTCCTGACCCTGCTGCCGGGAAAAAAGGGGGAAGAGGGGGGAAAAATCAGGGGAGGAAAAAATGGAAACCAATGGTGGGGATAAAGGTAAAAAAGGTGGAAAAGCAGGAATTGCCTGTCCCAGACCTGCATGAAGAGCTGGAAGCGGGGATCAAATGATGGAAATAAAGGTACAAAAGGTGGAAATGAAGGTAGAAAAGGCAGGAATGTCAAGGATTTGAGGCGGTACCTGCATGAAGAGCTGGAAGCAGGAACAAAGGTGGGGATAAGGGTAAAAAAGGAGGGAAAAAGGTAAAAAAGGTAAAAAAAGCAGGAATTTCAGGAATTGCCAGTGCCAGACCTGCATGAAGAGCTGGAAGCGGGGACAAAGGAGGAAATAAAGATAATAAAGGTACAAAAGGCAGGAATTTCAGGAATTGCTGCTCCAGACCTGCATGAAGAGCTGGAAGCGGGGATCAAATGCGGGGATAAGGGTGAAAAAGGAGGAAAAAAGGTAAAAAAGGTAAAAAAAGCAGGAATTTCAGGAATTGCCAGCGCCAGACCTGCATGAAGAGCTGGAACAAAGGAGGAAATAAAGATAATAAAGGTACAAAAGCAGGAATTTCAGGAATTGCTGCTCCAGACCTGCATGAAGAGCTGGAAGGGGGATCAAATGATGGAAATAAAGGTAGAAAAGGCAGGAATTTCAGGAATTTGAGGCGGGTACCTGCATGAAGAGCTGGAAGCGGGGAACAAAGGTGGAAATAAAGGTACAAAAGGAGGAAATAAAGATAAAAAAGGTGGAAATAAAGGTACAAAAAGCAGGAATATCAGGAGTTACCTGCATGAAGAGCTGGAAGCGGGGAACCAAGGTGGAAATAAAGGTACAAAAGGTGGAAATAAAGGTAGAAAAGGCAGGAATTTGAGGGATTTGAGTTGTTACCTGCATGAAGAGCTGGAAGCGGGGATCAAATGGTGGAAATAAAGATAAAAAAGCAGGGATTTGAGGCGTTACCTGCATGAAGAGCTGGAAGTGGGGACAAAGGTGGGGATAAGGGTACAAAAGGTGGAAATAAAGGTACAAAAGGTGGAAATAAAGGCAGGAATTTGAGGGATTTGAGTTGTTACCTGCATGAAGAGCTGGAAGCGGGGGGGGGGGGGGGGGGGGGGGGAACAAAGGCGGGGATAAGGGTACAAAAGGTGGAAATAAAGGTACAAAAGGCAGGAATTTCAGGGATTTCAGGAATTTGAGGCGGTACCTGCATGAAGAGCTGGAAGCGGCTCTCCTTGCGCTGCTTGGTGCGGATCAGCTCCAGCGCCACCGACTGCGAGGAGCAGAAGGCGGCGGCCACGCGCTGGAACTGCTCCTTGGCGGCGCCCTCGAACTGCGAATGCAGGCAGGGAAACGGCACCGTTGGCTCCCAAAATCCCCAAAATCCCCAAATCCCCCATTCCCGGGGTTCCCGTCTGTCTGTGTGTCTGTCTGTCTGTGTGTCCGTCTGTCCGTCCTACCCGGGCCAGCATCAGGTCCCCGATGTCGCCGATGATGGGGCCCTGCTCCTCCCGCAGCCGCCGCATCGCCTCCCACAGAGAGCCTGCGGGGGAAAATGGGGGGAAATGGGGAAAAATGGGGGGAAAGGAATGGGAAAAGGGAGGCAAAAAAAAGGGGGGAAAATGGGGAAAAAGAGGGGGGAAATGGGGGGAAAAGAGAGGGAAAGGAAAAGGGAAAAGGGAGGCAAAAAAGAGGGGAAAAAAGGGGAGAAAAAAGTGGGGGGAAAGGAGGAAAGGAATGGAAAAAGGGAGGCAAAAAATAGGGGGGAAATGGGGGAAAAAAAGGGGAGAAAATGGGGAAAAATGGGGGGAAATCGGGAAACAGAGGGGGGGAAATGGGGAAAAATGGGGGGGAAAAGAGAGGGAAAGGAAAAGGGAAAAGGGAGGCAAAAAACAGGGGAAAAAAGGGGAGAAAAAAGTGGGGGGAAAGGAGGAAAGGAATGGAAAAAGGGAGGCAAAAAATAGGGGGGGAAATGGGGGAAAAAAGGGGGTAAAAGGGGGAAAAAAGAGAGAAAGGAATGGGAAAAGGGAGGCAAAAAAGAGGGGGGAAATGGGGGAAAAAAGTGGGGGGAAAGGAGGAACGGAATGGAAAAAGGGAGGAGAGGAAAGGGGAAAAAAAGAGAGAAAAGAGTGGGGAAAAGGAGGGGGGAAAAGGGGCGGAAAAGGGGCAAAAGGGGGAAAAGAGTGACAAAGGAATGGAAGAAGGTAGGGGAGAGAGGGGGAATAAAGAGAGAAAGGAATGGGAAAAGGAGTGGGGAAAAAAAGGGGAAAAAGGAGGCAAATTTGGGATTTCAAGATTTTGGAGATTTGGGATTTCAGAGATTTGGGATTTCGGGGATTTCGGGTTTCAGGATTTCGGGGTTTCAGGGTTTTGGGGTTTCAGGATTTGGGGTTTTTGGGTTTTCTCTCACTGTGCACGTTGATGAGCTCGGGCAGGTTGGGGAAGAGCAGGATCCCAGTGGGATTTGGGATTTTGGGGTTTCAGGATTTGGGATTTTGGGGATTTGGGATTTCAGGATTTCGGGGTTTCAGGGTTTTGGGGATTCAGGATTTCAGGATTTTGGGATTTTTGGGTTTTCTCTCACTGTGCACGTCGATGAGCTCGGGCAGGTTGGGGAAGAGCAGGATCCCAGTGGGATTCGGGATTTCAGGATTTGGGATTTTGGGGATTTGGGGATTCAGGATTTTGGGGATTTGGGGATTTTGGGTTTTCTCTCACTGTGCACGTCGATGAGCTCAGGCAGGTTGGGGAAGAGCAGGATCCCAGTGGAATTTGGGATTTTGGGGATTCGGGATTTCAGGATTTCGGGGATTCGGGATTTCAGGATTTCGGGGATTCAGGGTTTCAGGATTTTGGGATTTTGGGGATTTCGGGGTTTCTCTCACTGTGTACGTCGATGAGCTCGGGCAGGTTGGGGAAGAGCAGCCCCAGCTCCTCCCGGCTCAGGAGCTGCTCCCGGCGCAGGCGTTGGAAGAAAAGCAAATCCAGAACGCGCAGGATGCGCAGGTGGGACAGCTCGGTGACAAACAGCTCTGGGGACAGGGGGACATTGGGGACATTGGGGACAGCTCGGTGACAAACAGCTCTGGGGACAGGGGGGACAGTGGGGACAGTGGGGACAGTGGGGACATTGGGGACACATTGGGGACACATTGGGGACACAGTGGGGACACAGTGGGGACAGTGGGGACAGCGGGGACACATTGGGGACACATTGGGGACACATTGGGGACACATTGGGGACAGTGGGGAGCAGACCCCGGCACCCAGCCCCAGCCCCAGCGCCCCAAACCCTGGGGAAAAAACGGGAATGAGCCCCCAATGCCAGGCAGGAACTGGGAATGAGCCCCCAGACCCAGGAATGCTCCCCAACCCCAACCCCAGCTTCCCCAGCCCCCCGGCATTCCCACATTTCCCGGCATTCCCAAATTTCCTGTAATTCCCATAATTCCCGGATTTTCCAGATTTGCCGTAATTCCCACATTTCCTGTAATTCCTGTAATTCCCAGATTTCCCAGCATTCCCAGATTTCCCGTAATTCCCGGATTTCTCGTCATTTCTTGTCATTCCTGTCATTCCCAGACTTCCCGTAATTCCCATCATTCCCATAATTCCCAGATTTCCCGTCATTCCCAGATTTCCCAGCATTCCCGGATTTCCCGTCATTCCCATAATTCCTGCATTTCCCAGATTTCCTGTCATTCCCGTAATTCCTGCATTTCTCATAATTCCCACACTTCCCAGATTTCTCGTCATTCCCAGATTTCCTGTAACTCCTGTAATTCCTGCAATTCCCAGATTTCCCGTCATTCCCGTCATTCCCACATTTCCCGTCATTCCCACATTTCCCGTCATTCCCGTAATTCCCAGATTTCCCATCATTCCCGCATTTCCCGTAATTCCCAGATTTCCTGTAATTCCCATCATCCCCGTCATTCCCAGATTTCCCGTCATTCCCAGATTTCCCGCAATTCCCACATTTCCTGTCATTCCCGTCATTCCCGCATTTCCCATCATTCCCATAATTCCAGATTTCCCGTAATTCCCACATTTCCCGTATTTCCCGTAATTCCCGTCATTCCCACATTTCCCAGCACTTCCATCATTCCCGTAATTCCCATAATTCCTGCATTTCCCGTCATTCCCGCATTTCCCATCATTCCCAGATTTCCCATAATTCCCAGATTTCCCATCATTCCCGGCATTCCCAGATTTCCCAGCATTCCTGCATTTCCCGCCGTTCCCTCACCGTTGATGACCTCCTGCCGGTCGACCTCGCGCTGGCAGAGGCTGCCCAGCAGCTCCCGGCTCACCGAGTGCTGCCAGCTCTGGGCATTGCTCTGGGCGTTGCTCTGGGAATTATTCTGGGCATTGTTCTGGGCATTGTTCTGCTGCTGCCAGCCCTGGCAATTCGGGGGATTTTGGGCATTTTGGGGATTTTGGGGATTATTTTGGGGATTTTGGGGTTCGGGCTCCGGCTCCAGGTCAGGGCTGGGGCCCTGCTCGTCCTCCAGCAGGTGCGGCAGGAAAGCGTCGGCAGCCAGGCCCAGGCTGGGCGAGTCCACGCTCCTGGGAACGGGGCAGAAACACCAAATTTGGGGGAATTTGGGGGGAAATTGGGGGGAAATTATGGGGGGGAAATTTGGGGAGAAATTGGGGGAAAATTCGGGGAAATTTGGGGAGAAATTGGGGGGAAATTTGGGGGGAAATTTGGGGGGGAAAATGGGGAAAGAAGGGGGAAAAATGGGGGGAAATTTGGGGAGAAATTGGGGGGAAATTTGGGGAGAAATCGGGGGGAAATTTGGGGAAATTTAGGGAGAAATTGGGGGGAAATTTGGGGAAATTTAGGGAGAAACTGGGGGGAAATTTGGGGAAATTTAGGGAGAAATTGGGGGGAAATTTGGGGAAATTTAGGAGGAAACTGGGGGGAAATTTGGGGAAATTTAGGGAGAAATTGGGGGGAAATATGGGGAAATTTGGGGAGAAATTGGGGGGAAATTATGGGGGGGAAATTGAGGGGAAAATGGGGAAAGAAGGGGAAAAAAATGGGGGGAAATTTGGGTGGGAAATTGAGGGGAAAACAGGGAGAAAACTGGAGGAAAAAGGGGGGAAATTTGGGGGGAAAACCAGGGAAAATTGGGGGAAATTTGAAGGGGAAAAGGGGGGAAATTTGTGGGAAATCTGGGGAAAAAGGGGTGGAAAATGGGGGGAAACTGCGGGGGGAAATGGAGGGAAAAGGGAGGGGAAATGGGGAAAGAATGAGGGGGGAAAATGGGAGAAAAAGGGGGAAAAGTTGGGGGAAAACAGGGGAAATTTGGGGGGGAAACTGGGGGGAAAATGGGGGAAATTTGGGGGGAAACTGGGGGGAAAAGGGGGGGGAAATGGGGGAGAAAATGGGGAAAGAATGAGGGAAAAAATGGGGAAAAAAGGAGGGAAAAATGGGGAAAGAATGAGGGAAAAAAGGGGGAAAAAGGAGGGAAAATGGAGAAAAAAAAGGAGGGAAAATGGGGAAAAAAGGAGGGAAAAATGGGGAAAGAATGAGGGAAAAATGGGAAAAAAGCGGGAAAAGTGGGCAAAGTGTGGATGGGAATTGGGGGGGGTCTCACCTGCGCCCCATCTTTGGCGTGAAGGGGGGGGTGGGGTTTTCCAGGGATCTGGGAAAAAAACGGAAAAATCCCAAATTTCCCCAATCCCGGCGAGTTCAGCCTCGAAATCCCAATTTCCCAATTTCCCCTCCTTTCCCTGATTTCCATCCCAAACCCCAAAACCTGGGATCGGAATTCCGGCAATTCCCGCCTGTTGGAGAGGCTGGAGGTGCAAAAACTCCCCAAAAAAACCCCCAAAATCCCAAATTCCTGCATTCCCAACTCTCCCACCTCCCCATATTTCATTCCCAGACCCCCGTTATCCCACCCCCGTGTCCGTGCCCCCCGGAATTCCGTGAATTCCATGGATTCCATGGATTTCCATGGATTCCCCACCTGTTGGAGAGGCTGGAGGTGCAAAAACTCCCAAAAAAACCCCAAAAATCCCAAATTCCCCCCATTCCCAACGCTCCCACCTCCCCATATTTCATTCCCAGACCCCCGATACCCCAACCCTGTGTCCGTGCCCCCCAGAATTCCGTGAATTCCATGGATTTCCATGGATTAACATGGATTTCTTACCTGTTGGAGAGGTTGGAGGTGCAAAGCCCTTCCCAAAAACCCCAAAAATCCCCAAATTCCCCCATTCCCAACGCTCCCACCTCCCCATATTTTGCCCCCAGACCCCCGATACCCCAACCCTGTCTCCGTATCCCTAGAAATTCCATGGATTCCCATGGATTTCCATGGATTTCTTACCTGTTGGAGAGGCTGGAGGTGCGAGAACTCCCCAAAAAAACCCCAAAAATCCCCAAATTCCCCCATTCCCAACGCTCCCACCTCCCCATATTTTGCCCCCAGACCCCCGATACCCCAACCCTGTCTCCGTGCCCCCCGGAATTCCGTGAATTCCATGGATTTCCATGGATTCCCCACCTGTTGGAGAGGCTGGAGGTGCAAAGCCCTTCTCAAAAACCCCCAAAAATCCCAAATTCCCCCATTCCCAACGCTCCCACCTCCCCATATTTCATTCCCAGACCCCCGATACCCCAACCCTGTCTCCGTGCCCCCCGGAATTCCATGGATTTCTATGGATTCCCCACCTGTTGGAGAGGCTGGAGACGTGAGAATTTCCCCCAAATCCCCCCATTCCCAACGCTCCCACCTCCCCATATTTCATTCCCAGACCCCCGTTACCCCATGCCCGTGCCCCCCAGAATTCTGTGAATTCCATGGATTTCCATGGATTCCCATGGATTTCTTACCTGTTGGAGAGGTTGGAGGCGCAAAGCCCTTCCCAAAAACCCCCAAAATCCCAAATTCCCCCATTCCCAACGCTCCCACCTCCCCATATTTCATTCCCAGACCCCCGTTACCGCACCCCCGTGCCCGTGCCCCCCGGAATTCCAGGATTCCCATGGATTTCTATGGAATCCCCACCTGTTGGAGAGGCTGGAGGTGCAAGAACTCCCCAAAAACCCCCAAAATCCCAAATTCCCCCAATCCCAACGCTCCCACCTCCCCATATTTCATTCCCAGACCCCCGATACCACACCCCTGTCTCCGTGCCCCCCGGAATTCCGTGATTTCCATGGATTTCCATGGATTCCCCACCTGTTGGAGAGGCTGGAGACGTGAGAATTTCCCCTAAAATCCCAAATTCCCTCAATCCCAACTCTCCCACCTCCCCATATTTCATTCCCAGACCCCCATTACTGCACCCCCGTGCCCCCCAGAATTCCATGGATTTCCCATGGATCCCCACCTGTTGGAGAGGCTGCAGACGTGAGAATTTCCCCTAAATCCCCAAATTCCCCCATTCCCAACGCTCCCACCTCCCCATATTTTGCCCCCAGACCCCCATTATCCCAACCCTGTCTCCGTGCCCCCCAGAATTCCATGGATTACATGGAATTCCATGGATTCCCCACCTGTTGGAGAGGCTGGAGACGTGAGAATTTACCCAAAACCCCAAATTCCCCCATTCCCAACGCTCCCACCTCCCCATATTTCATTCCCAGACCCCCGTTACCGCACCCCCGTGCCCGTGCCCCCCAGAATTCCATGGAATTCCATGGATTCCCCACCTGTTGGAGAGGCTGGAGGCGGAGGAGGAGGCCGAGTGCAGGCGGGCGCCGTCGCTGCCCCCGTCCATGTCGACGTCGCTGCGCGAGCGCGGCACCGGCTCCGAGCGCCGCGAGCGCCGCAGCTCCTCCCGGCCCTTGAGCGACTCCGAGCGGCCCAGGCGCACCTCGCACCGGGAGCTGCTGCAAAATCCAGGGAAAAACGGGGGAATTAGGGCAAAAATCATGGGATTTATGGCAGAAAATCCCCGGGAATAAGGGCAAAAAATCCCGGGAATTAGGGCAAAAATCCCATTGAAATCAGGCGCACCTCGCACCGGGAGCTGCTGCTGGAAACGGGGCAAAAACGGGGGAATTAGGGCAAAAATCCCATTGAAATCAGGCGCACCTCGCACCGGGAGCTGCTGCTGGAAACGGGGCAAAAACGGGGGAATCAGGGCAAAAATCATGGGAATTAGGGCAAAAATCCCATTGAAATCAGTCGGACCTCGCACCGGGAGCTGCTGCTGGAAACGGGGCAAAAATGGGGGAATTAGGGCAAAAATCCCATTGAAATCAGGCGCACCTCGCACCACGAGCCGCTGCAAAATCCAGGGAAAAACGGGGGAATTAGGGCAAAAATCCCGGGAATTACGGCAGAAAATCCCCAGGAATTAGGGCAAAACATCCCAGGATTCATGGGAGAAATCAGGCGCACCTCGCACCGCGAGCCGCTGCTGGAAACGGGGCAAAAACGGGGGAATTAGGGCAAAAATCCCGGGAATTATGGCAGAAAATCCTGGGATATATGGCAAAAAAATCCCAGGAATTAGGGCAAAAATCATGGGAATTACGGCAGAAAATCCCCGGGAATAAGGGCAAAAATCCCATTGAAATCAGGCGCACCTCGCACCGGGAACTGCTGCAGAATTCAGGGAAAAATGGAATTAGGGCAAAAATCCTGGGATTCAGGGCAAAAAATCCCCGGGAATAAGGGAAAAAAATCCCGGGGTTCGCGGCAAAAAAATCCTGGGATATATGGCAAAAAAATCCCAGGAATTAGGGCAAAAATCCTGGGAATTACGGCAGAAAATCCCTGGGAATTAGGGCAAAAATCTCGGGATTCGGGGCAAAAAATCCCCAGGAATTAGGGCAAAAATCATGGGATTCACGGGAGAAATCAGTTGGACCTCGCACCGCGAGCTGCTGAAAACGGGGCAAAAAAGGGGGAATTAGGGCAAAAATCCCGGGATTTGGGGCAAAAAATCCTGTGAATTACAGCAAAAAATTGCCGGGAATAAGAGAAAAAAACCCCAGAATTTTGGGGAAAACCACCAGAATTTTGGTGCAAACCCCTGGGATTTTCGGGAAAACCCCTGGAATTTCAGGAAGACCCCGATAATTTTGGGTGCAAACCCCAGGATTTGGGTGCAAACCCCGGGATTTTTGGTGCCACCCCCCAGCCCCATTCTCACGTGTCGGGGCATGAGCATCAGCAGCTCTCACGGGGCAAAAACTCCTGTGAATTACAGCAAAAAATCACCGGGAATAAGAGAAAAACCCCAGAATTTTGGGGAAAAACACCGGAATTTTGATGCAAACCCCTGGGATTTTCGGGAAAACCCCTGGAATTTCAGGAATCCCCGATAATTTTGGGTGCAAACCCCGGAATTTGGTGCCCCCCCCAGCCCCATTCTCACGTGTCGGGGCCCAGCAGCTCCTCGGGGACGCTGCCGGTGCTCAGGCGCTGCCCCGGCGCCTCGGGCGCCTCCCCGTGGCCGCCCTCGAAGTGCTGGATCATCGTGCGCACGTTCCCCGGCTTCAGCGCTGGGAGTGGGGAGAGAGAAACAGCGGGGATGGAACGGGGATGGGACGGGGGAAAAACGGGGAAAAAACGGGGGAAAAAACGGGAATGGAATGGGGAAAAAACGGGGATGGAACGGGGATGGAACGGGGAAATAACGGGGGAAAAAACGGGGATGGAACGGGGAAAAAATGGGGAAAAAATGGGGAAAAAATGGGGAAACAACGGGGGAAACAACGGGGAAACAACGGGGAAACAACGGGGAAACAACGGGGAAAAAACGGGGAAAAAACGGGGAAAAAATGGGGAAAAAACGGGGAAAAAACGGGGAAAAAATGGGGAAAAAACGGGGATGGGAACAGGGATGGAACGGGGAAAAAACGGGGAAAAAACGGGGATGGAATGGGGAAAAACGGGGAAAAAACGGGGAAAAAACGGGGAAAAAACGGGGATGGAACGGGGAAAAAACGGGGAAAAAATGGGGAAAAAATGGGGAAAAAACGGGGATGGAACGGGGAAAATACGGGGAAAAAACGGGGAAAAAACGGGAAAAAATGGGGGAAACAACGGGGAAAAAACGGGGAAAAAACGGGGATGGAACGGGGAAATAACGGGGATGGAACGGGGAAAAAACGGGGAAAGAACGGGGAAAGAACGGGGAAAGAACGGGGGTGGAACGGGGAAAAAATGGGAATGGAACGGGGATGGAACGGGGATGGAGCGGGGATGGAACGGGGAAAAAACGGGGAAAAAACGGGGAAAAAACGGGGATGGAACGGGGAAAAAACGGGGGAAAGAACGGGGAAAGAACGGGGAAAAAACGGGGAAAAAACGGGGAAAAAACGGGGAAAAAACGGGGAAAAAACGGGGAAAAAACGGGGAAAAAACGGGGGAAAAAACGGGGATGGAACGGGGATGGAACGGGAATGGAACGGGAATAAAATGGGAATGGAATGGGAATAAAATGGGAATAAAATGGGAATTCGGGACATGGGGAGCTCACCCGGCCATGGGCGGCTCCTGAGCCCAAATCCCAAATTCCTGACCCTAAATCCCGAATTCCTGAGCCTAAATCCCGAATTCCTGAGCCTAAATCCCAAAATTCCTGTTCCTAAATCCCAAATTCCCAGTCCAAATCCTGAATTCCTGACCCTAAAGCCCAAATTCCCAGCCCAAATTCCCAGCCTGAATCCTGAATTCCTGATCCTAAACATGGAATTCCTGATCCTAAGTCCCAAAATTCCCTTCCCAAATTCCTGATCCTCAATTCTGTATTTCCCATCCTAAATCCCAAAATTCCCAGCCCAAATCCTGAATCTCCCATCCCAAATTTCCCAGCCTAAATCCTCAATTTCCCAGCCTAAATTCCCCAAATTTCCCACTTCAAATTCCCAAAATCCCAAATCCCAAATTTCTGATCCCAAATCCCAAATTTCCCTTCCTAAATCCTAAACCTCCAATTTCCCTCCAAAATCCCAAAATCCCAAATCCCGGCGTTCCCAGGAATTCCATCAGGGAAGAGAAAATGGGAACAAACCCCAAAACCAAGGGAAAACAATGACAGAAAAATGAAGGGAAAGCAACGAAAAAATTGGGAATTTTTACCTTCAGTGGGGGACAGGGGGACATGAAATGCTGGAAAACAAAAGGGAGGAGTCAGAATTCCCAAAATCCCGGGGGAAAAAAACGGGAATTCGGAATGCTGATGGGATGGGAACGGAAAAAAAACCAACGGGATGGGAATGTGGGAGTGAGGCCGGGATGCGGGAATTCCAGGGAAATCCCAGGGAAATCCCAGGGAAATCCCAGGAAAATCTCTGGAAAATCTCTCGGAATTCCAAGGAAAATCCCAGGAAAATCCCAGGAAAATATCCCTGCAAAATTCCAGAAAAATCTCAACAAACCCCCCGTAAAATCCCAGGAAATTCCCAGTAAAATGCTGGGAAAATCCCAGGAAAATTCCAGAAAAATCTCAAGAAACCCCCCATAAAATCCCAATAAAATCCCAGGAAATTCCCAGTAAAATGCTGGGAAAATCCCAGGAAAATTCCAGAAAAATCTCAAGAAAACCCCCCACAAAATCCCAATAAAATCCCCATAAAATCCAATAAATTCCCAGGAATCCTCAGGCAGGCCGGGGCCAGGTGGTTCCCAAGATTTTGCAGAATTTCCTGGATTTTCCCAGGATTTTTCCCTGGATTTTCCCAGGATTTTTCCCTGGATTTTCCCAGGATTTTCCTGGATTTTCCCAGATTTTTTCCTATATTCTCCCCGTATTTTTCCCAGTAATTTTCCCTGAATTTCCTGGGATTTTTCCCGGATTTTCCCCAGGATTTTCCCCGGATTTTTCCCAGATTTTTCCCCGATTTTTTTCCCAGATTTTCCTGGGTTTTTCCCGGATTTTCCCAGGATTTTCCTGGATTTTCCCTGGTTTTTTTCCCAGATTTTCCCCCGTTTTTTTTCCCAGATTTTTCCCCGATTTTTTTCCCAGATTTTCCCGGGTTTTTCCCGGATTTTCCCCGTTTTTTTTTCCCAGATTTTTCCCCGATTTTTTTTCCCAGATTTTCCTGGATTTTCCCAGGATTTTCCCAGGTTTTTCCCAGGATTTTCCCCATTTTTTTTCCCAGATTTTCCCAGGATTTTCCCATTTTTCCCCACCGTTCCGGGCTCACTCACTGCTCTGGGAGGAGCTCCGCGGTTTCCCGATGTATTTCAGGATCGGGTTCTGCCTCTGCTCCTTCTCCTTCCTGGAGCTGCTGCTCTGTTGGGAAAAATCCTGGAATCGCTCGGGATCCCGGCAATTCCCGGCACAAACCCCAAAATCCCATCCCAAATCCCAAATTCCCATCCCAAACCCTGAATTCCCATCCCAAATCCTGAATTTCCCATCCCAAACCCTGAATTCCCATCCCAAATCCCGAATTTCCCATCCCAAACCCTGAATTCCCATCCCAAATCCTGAATTTCCCAACCCAAATCCTGAATTCCCATCCCAAATCCTGAATTTCCCATCCCAAATCCTGAATTTCCCATCCCAAATCCTGAATTTCCATCCCAAACCCCGAATTTCCATCCTAAACCCCGAATTTCCATCCTAAACCCCGAATTCCCATCCCAAATCCCAAATTCTCATCCTACATTTTCATCCTAAATCATAAATTCCCATCCCAAATCCTGAATTTCCCATCCCAAATCCCGAATTCCCACCCCAGATCACAAATTCCCATCCTAAATGATAAATTCCCATCCCAAACCCTGAATTCCCATCCTCAACCCCAAATTCCCATCCCAAATCCCAAATTCTCATCCTAAATTTTCATCCTAAATCACAAATCCCCATCCCCAATCCTGAATTCCCATCCTCAATCCTGAATTTCTGTCCTCAAGCTCAATTCCCATCCCAAATCATAAATTCCCACCCCAAATCCCAAATTTTCATCCTAAACCCTAAATTCCCATCCCAAATTCCCATCCTCAAACCCAAATTCCCATCCTAAATCCTGAATTCTCATCCTAAATCCTGAATTCTCATCCCAAATCCCAAATTCCCATCCCAAATCCCAAATTCTCATCCTAAATTTTCATCCTAAATCACAAATCCCCATCCCAAATCCCAAATTCCCATCCTAAATCACAAATCCCCATCCCAAATCCTGAATTTCCATCCCACATCACAAATCCCCATCCCAAATCCTGAATTCCCATCCTCAGCCCCAAATGCCCATCCTAAATACCAAATCCCAAAATTCCCACCCTAATCCCGAATCCCCCCATCCCAAATCCCAAATTTCCCATCCCAAATCCCAAATTTCCCATCCCAAATCCCGGATTTCCCATCCCAAATCCCAAACTCCCATCCCAAACCCGGAATTCCCATCCCCAATCCCGAATCCCCATCCCAAATCCCGTATTTCCCATCCCAAATCCCGGATTTTCCATGCCAAATCCCGGATTCCCACCCTCAACCCGAATTCCCAGGATCTGGCTCAGAACACCCCGGAGTCCCGGTGCCAATTTCCCCGGATTTGGGTGCAGATTCCCGGGAATTGGGGGCCGCCA